>NW_017616910.1:4615000-4872500 GCF_001879475.1 Ipomoea nil | reverse complement strand
AAACATTATATAAACCCCTACTCACTCGCTGACCTTCAAGAGAAGAGAAAAAGGAAGTGTTTAATAATGGAGGTTCATATTCTCTCTAATGTCTTCATTTCACTGTTCTCGATAGGTGTTCTAGCCTTGCTCCGCCGTCTGTACGAGGTTCTGGTGGCGGAGCCGGCGAGGATCCGGAGGGTATTGAAGAAGCAAGGGATAGACGGACCGCCGCCGGCTTTCCTTCTGGGAAACATCTCGGAGGTGAAGAAGCCGATGCAGGCAAAACCAAGGACAGAGTCTGCGGTCAATGAGAAAGGAGAGTTTGATCACAATTGGATCAACTCTCTTTTCCCCTTCTTTGATCCATGGAGGAAGAAGTATGGTAAGTATGCAAGATCTTGCTAGTTTTAAACTATATGCATGCATATTTGACCACTCGGTCTAATCTTAAATTCTGATGCGTGTAGGTGAATTATTCGTGTTTTCACTTGGTACGAGGCAGATATTATATGTGAATAATCCGGACATGGTGAAAGAGATCACCACCTGCAAATCCTATGACTTAGGAAAACCTAGGTATCATAAGGAGGAGTTTGGTACTTTGTTGGGAGAGGGTATCTTGACATCAAATGGACAAACTTGGGCTTATCATAGAAAAGTCCTCGCCCCTGAATTGTACATGGAGAAGGTCAAGGTATGGACTATGTTTACATAGAAATTCTAAAAATATAGATAAGTGTAGGGATGCACATGTAGTATATAGATAAGTGTCTTTGTATTTGGGTGGGTCCTAGCTGAATTGGTAGGTATGTTGATTTGGTAACACAAAGTTAAGTTTCAAGTTCAACTCATAGTGGAAGGGGTTTATTAGCTATTTCGGTATGACCCAGTCAGCTAAAGATAACTTAGAAGGACTTAACTCATTTTTGGTAATTTGTCCGTTTAGGGGTGTGCAAACTCCGTTTAAAGTTCGATTAATCGGCCGCCGAATCGAAGAATTTCAGTTAATCATTCTTTAACCGAAAAATTTTGGTTCCGTTAATGGTTAAAGAATTTACAAAATTTCGGTTAATCGTTAATTCGGTTCAAAACTATCGGTTAACTGAAATTATATATATATATATATATATATATATATATATATATATATATATATATATATATATATATATATATATATATATATGTGTATGTTTGACTTTATAATTTGTACTTTTATATTTGTAGTATTCTTATGGATTTATTATTATGGGTATTATTTTATTTGAATGTATTATTATAGGTATTATTTTAAAGATTTAAAACTTTAGCTTAAAAAACTTTGGTTAATCGGTTAACAAATCCATCAGTTAAAAAACTTCAGTTTGATTAATTCGGTAATACAAAGTTCGGTTCTATAAAGGGTTAAATCTTTAAAAACTTCTATTAAAATAATTTGGTTAATTAACCGATTACACACCTTATGTCAACTATGGCTACAAGGCAGCTTACCTAGAATCCACCTTCAAATAACCTAAATCAAAGTATAAATATACTGGTCCATACCTTAGAACTGTTCATGATCATGATAAAAGCTGGTAAATATTGTGCAGGGAATGACACCCTTGTTTGCAGAATCAGCAAGAATATTAGTGGAGTCATGGAAGGCGGTGGTGGAAGCGGCGGAAGGAGGAGTGGCAGATGTTAACATAGATGAATATATGAGAGCGTTCTCCGGCGACGTGATATCAAGAGCCTGTTTTGGGAGCAGCTACGAAAGGGGAAAAGAAATCTTCAACAGGCTCAAAGATCTCCAGGAGGCCACTTCTGCCAAAGTCACCACCATCGGAATCCCAGGACTATCGTAATATATTTCTCTCTCTATATCCTATCATTATATATTTAAAATAAATTTATATAATGACGAAATGATATGTTTTTTAGGCGTCTTCCCACAAAGGGGAACAGAGAAGGGTGGGCGCTGGACAAGGAAATTCACGATTTGATCATAGAAGTGGTGAAGGAGAGGAAGGAGAAGGGGGCGGAGAAGGACTTGCTGCAAATGGTTGTTGAAGGCGCAGAGGCCGGAGAAATGTCTCCGCAGGAAATCGATGCGTTCATCGTCTCCAACTGCAAAAACGTCTACCTCGCCGCTCACGAGGCTTCCGCCATCGGCGCCTCCTGGTGCCTCATGCTCCTGGCGGCGCATCCCGACTGGCAGCACCGCTGCCGTGCCGAGATCGCCGAGATCTGCCATGGCCAAACTCCAGACGCTGAAATGCTTCGTAAAATGAAAACGGTATATATATATAAATAAACAAAGGAAAATGACCTTTTTACCCTTAAACTATTTAATTTTAATAACCTTTATTGAAATCTATAACTTTTTAAGTAAAATTCAGGTGACAATGGTTCTTCAAGAAACGTTACGTTTATATCCCTCGGGGCCAGCACTGGCCAGGGAAGCCTTAAACGACATTAAAATAGGAGGCTACGATATACCAAAGGGCGTCAACATTTGGACCATGGTGGAGACACTCCATGTAGACACAGAAAACTGGGGACCTGACGCACTTTCCTTCAACCCAGAAAGGTTCGCCAATGGCGTTAGCGGTGCCTGCAAGCAGCAGCATTCGTTCTTGCCGTTCGGGTTCGGGCCGAGGCTGTGCGTTGGACAGCACTTGGCCATGGTCGAGCTCAAGATGCTGGTCTCGGCTCTCCTCACCAACTTCTCGTTCAGCATATCTCCCAAATATATTCATTCGCCCGCTCTGAAGCTCGTCATCAAGCCTGAGTTTGGCGTTGATCTGTTGATTACAAAGCTCTAATCAAACTCCATTAATGGCTTCCTATGCAGAATATGTTTTGTTCACTTCCTTTACTTTTCTACTTTTGTATAAGAAATAAGCTTTCATATTAAGGGGTTATTTGGAAATTAGCTGCTGATAGTATTAGTGGTAACGGAAGCTGTTTGGTAAATTAATTACATGTAAAATGACATATAAGAGCATTAATACATTGTCTTATTTACTTAACTCTTTTTTTTTTTTTTTGAAAGCTAACCAATAAATGATTGTATTAATGAAGCAAAGCTGCAATAGTGTCAAGTGGAATTAAATCCCATGTCATAATCTGATCCTGAGTAAAAGCTAACGAAGCTAAAGCATGTGCATGTAAATTAAACTGCCTAGAAACATAACTTAACGAACAATAAGTAAATGAAGTCATCAGCGACCTACAATGGTCGACTGCAAGTCCAGCATATGACATAATAGTTGTTGATCCCTGGCGTACGGCATTCCGTAGTTGCAAACAATCTGTGAGTAGATCCACATCAACCGTATTCCTTCCGATGAGCCATGATAGAGCCTCCTTACAAGCCATGGCCTCCACCATAAAAGGTGAGAAGCAGGTTGGTAGAATTCCGTTTCGCGCTGCTATGAACGATCCATCCGGCGAGAGTAGGACCACTCTATAGGACGCCTCCCCCATAAAATGTTGGAAAAATGGTATTAAAATGGTATTTTAAGTGGCTATTTTGTGGTACAATTATTAGTGGGGTTCATTCCCGATTTGGATTGGGTCAAACTGGATTCGAATTTAGTGAGACGAAGAGATTGATATATTGTACGCTTAAAACGGATAATGGGTGAATGAGATATTGATTCTCAAAGTAGACCCATTGAGTTGGAAAAATGATGGGAAAAAGATGAACTTTTGTCCCACATTTGTTTGGGAAAAGGATTTGCACCACTATTTATACAAGAGTCTTTTAGAAACTTATTGAATTATATATTATAGAGGCTCTTTCTTGCATGTAGGGAATAAATTGTTTAACTTTTTTTATATGGTATTAATTTTAGATTAAAAAAATGAAGGGGTAATTTTGTCTCAACATTAACTTTTTTTCTTCCTAAAATCCCGGGTGGGGAGGGGGGGGGGGGTGGGGAGGGGGGTGACTGGGATTTTAATTCCATTAAATGGGGGAATTGCAATTCCATGAACTTGCAATTCCTTCCAACCAAACTAAGGAATTTTATGGCCTTTAGAATTAGGTGGGAAGGGAATTTAAATTCCCTCCAACCAAACGCCATGTTATTATTATCCTAATCTATACTATATATAAAAACAAAATCCTAGAATTTTAAATTCCCGCCCAATTCCTAAAAAATCTCTCTTCCTAATAAAATATATTGATTTTTACAATAATTCTGTGTTAAAATTTTATTGTAATATTATAAAATTGTATAATACTATTCCTATTCTAATCTATATCTATTTTATATATCAGTGTTGCAAAAATCGTATCGCTGGCCGCGGCGAGGAAGGCCGGAATCGGCCTCCTCAGCGGCCGCCTCGCCGGCTGAACCAGCCTTTAATTTTTAATTTTTATTTTTTAAGTTGTAAAGTGTTAAAAGTTCGACAAGGCATAACTTTTGACTCCGTTGTCCGTTTTGGACAAATGTTTTTTTGAAATTGCGTATTTTTTCTAGATCTATCCACCGCAAACTGCCGTAGGCGGTTTGGCCCACCAATTTCTAAAAAAAATACTTTATTAAAGAGTTTCTAAGAAAAAACTATGAGAACCTTATGTTTTATTAATGAATTTTTAAAATTTTTAATTAAACAATTGTCCCGTGCATTATTTAATAATCTTTCTTTATAATTGGTCAAATTATTTAATTATGGTAAATTTGGGAATAATTAATGATGGTAATAGAAATCCTAGAAGATCCTAGAATTGAACAATATTTAATTATTGTTATATTATTATTGTGACTCACGGAATACAAGAGTTAATGCCATTTTTAGTTCTAGACTTATTGGGGCATTGACACTTTTCATCGTCCATAATAAAAATTGTCACTTAATAACCACTGTTATTGATCGTTGGAAAGTTTTGATCCTCCGTCAATGACGTCGTTTGTTGACCGTGAATTAGCAGGGTTTTTCTGTCTTTTTATGTTCTAATCCTTGTATTTCTCCATCCATTGGTCACTGCTACATCCATTTCTTCAAACTGAGGTTATCCGCTTCAGTCCTTTCTAACATTAAGAAACCATTTTCACCCAACTATCAATCACGAATTTTACATTTGACATCAATCTCAAGATAATGGAAACAAGTGCAGTTGGAATAGAAAGGGCGTTAGTCCATGCCTGTGGAAATTTTGTCGAGCATACAACATAACTAGCAAAGTCAGGAATATCACCCAACCTCTCCCCTAACCTTTCTGCATCAACTATAATAGGTATGCCCCTACTCTTTGCCTCCTGCACTACAATCAAAGCAGTCTCATGCAGCCTTCCATCTAAGTAGACAATATTTACTCCAAGCGCTGAAGACAATTTTGATTTGGGTATGTAGACCCTCAGATATCATGGGTGGATATCTTGGAGTGAAAATGCACATGCGAGTTTTTTTTTTTTTTTTTTTTTTTTGGTTGTCAACAATGACATATGTGAATGGTGAGTTTCCTCCTTTGGGCACCACCATAAAAGATGTATCAACACCATCCCTTTCAAGCTCATCAAGTATTCTTTCGCCATGCGAGTCATCAGCAACCTTAGATATGATCCTTGGATTAAGACCAAGACGAATTTTATTAGGTGTTACCACCTCCTTGAACCTCAAAGCTGGTGCTCCGAATTTTATCATCCGGGTTGGGGAATGAAGCTACAGCAGCCATGAAGTCAACACCGGCCATTCCAACACCTCAGACAATGCGATTTTTGGGGAGCGGCGGATTCCACATTTTCAGCTTGAAACTTCAATGAATTTCAGGTAGAATAACAGAGTAGAGTTTTTGAGGTTGTGCACCAAGTAGTTATGGTCAGAGAGAGAGAGAGAGAGAGAGAGAGAGAGAGAGAGAGAGAGAGAGAGAGAGAGAGAGAGAGAGAGAGAGAGAGAGAGATGGGAAGGATAGTTGTGGTCAATATGGAAGGGAGGACTTATAGGTGCAAATTCTACATCACGCCATCTACAACTACAACTGCTATTTACCATAGGAGGGTTCGCCGACCTGCTGCCCTCTCTGCTTCGCCGGAACCAAAAACCACTGGTGAAGGCCCCAACCTCACCGGATCTGTTGCTGCACCGCCAGATCTGCCTTACTGGTCCGTCGCCAGAAGGAGTTACTGCCTCGTATGCTCGCCGCCGTACCCACAACTCGCCGGAGAAGAACCTCGCTGCTACTCACTACCGACGGTTACTACTTAGCCACCAAGTCTCGCCATCTCGCCTCACAGGAGTCACAGCAACGCTGGTCTAAACAAGATTAGAAGAATAAGACATAAAAAGACAGAAAAGCCCTTCTAATTCACGGTCAACAAACGACTTCATTGACGGAGGATCAAAACTGTCCAACGACCAATAACAGTGTCTACTAAGTGGCAATTTTTATTATGGAGGATGAAAAGTGTCAATGCCTCAATAAGTCTAGGACCAAAAATGGCATTAACTCCGGAATACAATACAAGAATATTTAATTATGGTTATATTATTATTGTGCCTCACGACCATTATATACTAACAGTACTTGAAAAGAAACTAATAATAATAATAATATCTAATCTAAGAATCTAATAAGTGTGAATGAAGGTTGGTACCCTTCATTTATGTCCGTTTTTCTGTTATCTTTTTTGATACATTAAGCTATAAATGTTGTACTATATAATTTTTTGGACAACAATGCCCCTACTGTTATAACTTCTGTTATCTATTTCCATTGTTGTTACCATGTACTTGCATTCACCATATATTTTCTTACATTCTTTAATTTTTTTTTGAAAAGGACATTCTTTAATTGTTTTAATTGTAATAATATATATATATATATATATATATATATATATATATATATATATATATATATGTAGATATTATATTAGAATATGTAATAAGTAAATTATTAATCATACCATAATTATTAATATACTTTTTAATATATAATATGAATTCTCTACAACTATAAATTTTATGAATTTTTTATAAAAAATTATAAAATTTTATTTTTAAAAAAAATTATAACCATAATTTTAACATTGAATATTAATGTTGGGCACTTAGTTTTGCGCATCGCGCATAGAAAAGACTAGTAATAATAATATAAGTGGTAATAATAATATCTAAAAGTAATTAAGTGTTAATAATAATAGTAAGAATATTAACGTTAGAGTTGTAACATAGAATAAATTGTAATAATTAATAACTATAGTCTAGGATTAAATTTGGAATTGTCAGGAAAGATAAACGACCTCTGGTGAAATTAACTCTTAAATAATTATATATCAATTTAAATATTCTTAATATATTACAACAATTCTATTCCGTGCATCGCACGGGTGAAAATACTAGTGTTATAATTATAAAAGAATACACACACATAAATAGGCAATTCTAATGATATTAAAAAATATATAAATTTAACTAAGAAATACTCCGTAGTTAATAATAATTCAATTATTAATACACACGCGCGCGCGCGCACACACACACACACACACACACACACACACATATATATATATATATATATATATATATAACAAAAAAGAAGGGTCTGGACTCTGGAAGCTTTACGTAATTGCGTTTATTTCTAGGCCGTTCTAATCTATCTATATATATATATATATGTGTGTGTGCGCGGCACACGCGCGCGCTTATATATATATATATATATATATATATATATATATATATATATATATATATATAGAAATATATTTTAAAAAATTATAGAGATTAATTAATAGATAGTGTTTATATTAGAGATTTTTATATAATATATAGTTCGTATTACTTCAATTTTTTTTAAAAAAAATTCTATTTGATTGTGTTGGAACTTGGAAGAGAATGAACCACTATTTGTTCATGGACAGTTATATGTTGCCTATTTATTCATAGACAGTTATATGTTGTAGCATCCAGAATAAGTAATATAGACGATCTCAAGATATTAATTTGTGACGAAACACAAAATAATTGTACTTCTACTACTAATGTAATTTAGAAGGTGATTTTTAATAATTTGTAATTTAGTTTTTTTGGCGTTTTTGCTAATAATATTTCCCTTTTTTTTTTTACACAACAACACTTTATTTTTATTAAAATTGTATTTATTCCGTGCATCACACGGGACAATATATAGTGATATTAAAAATATAAATTTAAATAAAAATTGAATAAATATAAGTACTACAATAACGAATGACTATTAAAAGTAAATTAGACTTTTAAATTGAAAATCCAATAATTTAATATCAATAAGCTACTCAAAGTAACTTTTTTTCCTAACTTATTAACATCAATAAACTAAGTCAAAATGTGTCTACGAAACACTCATACTAACTGTTTTACAAAACAGTTAAAGTTGATCAAACAAATAGGCTTTGACTGATAAACCATTTTCCAATCACCCCTAACAGAGAAACTTGATTACAGTCCAATAGCAATGTAGTGCAGGTCATTCGAGTACACAGTGAAAGAAACCATGAAATAATTCCACCAGCTTGAATGTTACAGACTTCATTTAAAAAAAAAAAAAAAAAAAAAAAAAAAAAAAAACTAACATCGGCTACGCCACAGGGCAGTGGACACACGATACTCCGGCAGCAAGTCAGCATTGCCGTATTCAGGCAGGAGTCGTGAACCGGAATGGTACTTGGGCGAACGATATGCAGGGCTGTATTCACCCGAGAAACGTTCTGGAGGAGTCATTCGGTAATCAGGATCGCGGTATGATGAGCATTCACGGTATGAAGAATAGTGATCATAGCTTCTGTGGTTCCTAATCTCATCATCATCATCATCCCACCTCGGGTTGAAATCGAAGGGGTGAAGGTCATCGCGGTCCATCACTCCATCCCGTCTGTAAGAAGTGTGGCTCTCTGGTACAGCTTCTTGTCTATAATAATGGAGTTGGTCTAGCAACAGGTCCTGCTCATAAGCCTCCCACGGTTCTTCCACCCGGTCATGTCTAAAAGAATCATCACGGGCTTTTGCCGATGGGCGCCTTCTGTAAGTATCGGTTTCTGGGTTCCTCTCATGGGCATATGAGTGAGCAGTAGCTGGAAACCGACGCATTTGAGCCTCTCGAAATGCAACCCCATCCCTTTCGTAGCCATAAGGATGCCCACGATATCGTGGCTCCTCCACTGCAGCTCGCCTCTTGTTATAGCCAACCCCATGCTCCCCAATCCTATCTTTCTGCACTGCCTTGCCTGAAGATCTTCGACTAGCAGCTCTGAAAATCTTACACAAGTCCTGGACCTGCAGAGAAATTATATAAACAAGAGTTTCTTAACAATAGATGCACACAATTCTAAAGGAGTTGTACAAAATAATTCCAGGAACCTGTTCAGACGTCAATTTGCAACCAAACTTTGTCTGGGTGTAATAATTCTTTTGAATCGCCTTTCTAAAATTTTCCTCAGCCAAGGGCTTGCAACGATCCAGGACCTTAAACCGTACCTGACAGAACATGAGACACAAGATTAGATATAACCAGTGTTGCAAAAATCGGCGCCTAGGCACTCTAGGCGGTCCCCAAGCACCTAGAGGGCGCCTAGCGATTTTTTCAACATTGGATATAACACTGTTCACTGTTCAGGTATACTTTAAGTTCATTCAGTTTAAATAAAATCCTCCCATTATCACATCCTTACAGTTCGCACGCATGAGCTTAAAGCTAAGAGTATTAAGGGTTAAAGAAGGGAAATTCGACTAACCTGAGATGGGAACTGAGAGTTAAAAGCATTGGGTTCGATGTTATACCCACCAGGTCCAGCAGCTTTATAGATCCCATACATTAGTTTCAAATCAACGTCATATAAAAACAGTACCATTCCTTTATGCACATTTCCCACTAGTTCTCTCCTGTTTTCTGGCAATCCTAGAACCTTATAGCGGTAGCAGTCCCTCTTTGTCTCCGAGTTGCACATGAAGATCATCCCCATCTCAGCTTTCCTCGAGGACTTTATCCTATGGAACGTACCAGGCACACCTTTGCCTTGTAAGGCTGCCTTCTTTGAGGCCACTTTCTTTGTTTCCTGCTTAGCTATCCCTTTAGAAGTCAATTCGTTTCGGCCCACCTTACCTTCACCAATGGAGGCGTTTTCCTTTGAGAGCTTCTTCCTCTCACCTTCAGAGCCCACTTTTGTCATCTTCATTAGTCTGTTTGTGCCTCTTAACTTAATAAGCTTCTGCTTTGAAGTTTCCGCTACTTTCTCTTTATTCTTTTCCTTCACCGTTATTGTGCCCTATCACATCCTCTCCCATACTTGAATAGACGACACAAAGAAACAAAACATGACTTATTCATTTACTTACACATAACACATCTCGATATATAATACATTAAAGCTCAAAAGCCTACATGAAACAAGAAGTCAAATGGTAGAAGAAACACGCTCTTCATTAGGCATAGCCAATAACACTTGACATTGCAGCGGGTGCAAAAAAAGTAAAGCAGAGAACAAGCAAATAACAATAAGGCATGATTTATCCATCGAGGATCAAACAAGTTAAGCATAAAATCCCATAGAAAATCCGAGACCATTACGGGAAGAGGCAACAGAGTGTCTAGGAGAGACCATTGTGGGAAGAAGCAACATAGAGTGTCTGGGAGAGACACTATACTCTATACATATCATCCATTAATGTGAATTTTCTAATCATCAAGACTTCTTACCCAAAAATACAAAATCACAGGAGGCTTATTAGCTTTTATCTTCCTGTTTTATTGTTTTCCCACAGTTCCAAAAGATTAGCAATACCAACAAAACGCATTCCAAAAGAAAAGCATTGCTTAGAGCTAACCCCAGCCAAGTTGGTCAAACTGTTAGATTTGGTAACAACAAAATTACAAATTTGACGGCCCGTGGGAGTGGCATATTGGCCCGCAACTCACAAGGCGGGGTTTACCCGGTCTACAAATATGTAGTGGTTGCGGGTCAAACTTAAAAGTTGCAGCTTGTGAATCGGAATTGCAATTTGCAAAGACAAACACACTAATAAAGCTGGGAAACACCATACATAAAACTGGTCAGGAAGCTGAAATCCATAAGAAATTTTCTCAATCAGCTCCACTAAAACCTTCTTAGCTATCAAAATTAAAGCTGGAAACTTGACAGCAGAATCAAAGAATTAATGGAAATACTTCTAATAAATAAATGTAAGGAGATCCACAAAGCGGTAAGCCGACGAGATTGGAAGATTACCCACTTCTCAGAAATCAACTCTCAGAAAAACAATGCTTAAAAATTAATTAATTTGTAGAGAAGGAAGAAACCTTACCAGTTACCAGTGCTGCTGTGAAGAATCCGATTCAAGAATTGTTGAGTTGATTATTGTCCGACGACTTCTGTAAGTAAACTCTAGTCTTCGTCTCTTAAATTATTCTTCACCAATAGAAGTGTCCCTAATTCCTAAATCAAAGGGCAATGCTCATCGCAGTTGTCCGGAAAAAAAAAAAAAGGTTTACACAGATAAACGGTTACTGATTGGTTCAAATGTTGCTCACAAAATAATACTCCGTATAACTTTAAAAATTGATTATTAAGTTAATTGTCGGATTAATTAGGTTTCTCCATGTATCTTTAATTCCGAATAATTATGTTTTTTTTTTAAATAATTTTATTTTCATAGTTGGTTTATGAAATAAAATTTATGGTTTCAAAAAAAAAAATGAAATAAAATTTATGGCTTGTTTGGTTCATGAAATAGGTTGAGAATGGAATACCATTTTTTAGGATAGACATATTTCATTGTCTGTTTTAACATTTTATTTATAGAATTATCATTCTTGGGAATGAGTTATTCTATTTGCATGGGAATAGTCATTCCTATAGGTCCCCTATTATTAACTATTTCCAAGCACTCGGAAATAGCTTTTGTATTAACTATTATTATTATTATTATTATTATTATTATTATTATTATTATTATTATGCATGCATACACACATATCTTTGTTTATATTTGAATTGTCCTTGATTAATAACTCTTTTAAATAATAATAATAATACATACATACATACATACATACATACATACATACATACATACATACATACATACATACATACATACATACATACATACATACATACATACATACATACATACATACATACATATATATATATATATATATATATATATATATATATATATATATATATATATAGGAATAAGGGTCAAATAGGCCATCGAACTGCACACAATAATGCAATGAGGTCACCGAACCTAAAAAAAACTACAATTAGCTCCCTAAACTAACCATTTTCTTGCAATTTGTCTATTTTGTAAGTTTTCTTACCCCAAGTAGGTCACCTTTAATTTAAAATATTTTTAAAAATATTTATTATTTAAATAATTATTTTAAATTTTTTTAAAAAAAAATTAAAGATACAGATCGTCTCCGGCCATGGATTCGTCTCCATGGCCGGAGATGTCTTCGCGTCGTGTCCGGCCATGGAGACGAAGATAACTTCTTCGTCTCCGGCCGGCCAAAGACGAAGATGTCTCCGGCCATGAAGACGATCTGCATCTTTCTTTTTTAAAAAAAAAAAAAATTAAATAATTAACGAGTATCTGCATCAACATTGTAAGTGTAAAATAATTTACACAATATTGGATATTTTATTTTTAGTCTCATTAGCTTTAAATTAAATTAGTGTTCTTAGAATTATTTCTGTTTTGGACCATGTGGTTACAAAATAAGTGGATGACATGCATTGGTGAATAAAGACTACGGATGAAGCATTCAAAGAAATAAGGTGTGTGGCTGTGGCTTATTCGAACAATGGAAAGCAAGAAAAAGGGCTACGTTTGAGGATCAAAAAAGGAGCTCATGATATGCTATAAAAAGGTGATGTTCGAAAGAAGACACTGCCAACTTGATTATTACAAATTGCGAGAGCTATCCTGATTTACTAAGCTATTCATTTTAATGTGATTTATTATTTAAGTCTTAAGAATATTTAATCTGTACTATATGATCAGTACGTGGTACTGCTGAAGCATCTTGTGAAGATTGTTTGGGTTTTGGTGTGTTAGTCCTGGATAGGTGTTAGAAAGAGTGGTAGTGGTAAAGGCTGGAGGCCGTCTTCATTTACCTCTTGTAATACTCCTTTTGGTGAACATCTATAGTGGATTGGGCAGACGTGGGTTGCCCCGCAGACGTAGGAGAAGGAGCTCCGAACTGCGTAACAATTTCTTTGTGTTTTTGATTTACTTTATGCTTTCTGCTGTTATTATTTACACTTGCTTAAACGAGTCTAATTAATTAATGAAACTGGTGCATAACTTAATTAACGAGTAAAAACACATTGCTTTTATTTTTCAAGTATCACGGAGCAATTTCAATTGGTATCAGAGCCTGTAGACTTAATCTATTAGTCTATCGATCTGGCGAATCCGTGCATCTTGTATGAAAGTCACAGCCATCCAAGAGCCATCCAATTGAGATCTCTACCCCCCCCCCCCAGGTTTCGAATGAAAGTCACAGCCATCCAAGAGCATGATGGCTGGGAAAATAAAACTGTTACTCAGCTAATGGGAAATCCCAAAACATATGAAATGGAGATTTTAACTGATCATACGAAAAAACAAAAAAAAAATGTTGCTTTTGCTGCTGAAGAAAATAATGTTGTATCCGATTCAGATGAAACTAGTGATGATACAGTTGCGTTCTTAATTAAACAGTTTTCCAAAATTTTGAAACAGGTATCCAAAAACACACACAACAGGAATTCACAAAAGGGAGCAACGTCGTTCAAAACTGCGCCTAGGACAGGGGTGTCAAACTTCAAACAGTCTGTCACACGTCCAGGACAGTCCAAAGAAAAGTCCAACAACAAAGGAATCAAGTGTTATGAGTGCGAGGGCTTTGGACATGTACAAGCTGAGTGTGCCACCTATCTTCGACACAAAAAATCTATGTCAGCTATTACCTGGAGTGATGACGAGCCTGACGTTGAACCAACTGGATCGGATGTCGAAGAAATCTCGGGTAATTTTGTTGCATTTACGGCATGAGTTACTGGTAGTTCAGAACCCGTTGAAGACTCAGAAGGTGGTGAATATGTCTCTGCAGAAGATGTGGAACTAAATACTTTATCTTTTGAAGCTGAGTTTAACAAATTGTACCCCAAATGGGAAACATTAAGAAAAATGAACTGCAAACTAGCTAGTGAAATAGAGATTGTAACCAATGCAAATAAAGTATATCAAAATCAAGTAGCTGATAGGAATGTATTGCTTAAAGAAGCAACTAATCGAGAGGATAAACTACAAAACGAAGTACAAACTGGAAATGTAATACTTAAGGAGGCAACTGACCGAGAAGCAAAACTTCAGCAAGAAGTATAGATTTTGAAACAGGAGCTCAGCACCTACAAACGACAAATACAAATGATGGATACCACTTCAACACTTGATAAGATTCTTGATTCCGGCAGAAAGACTTTTGCAAAATTTGGTTTGGGCTTCACTGGCAGTAACTCCAAAGATAAGACTGTGTTTGTCAAAGCATCTGGACCTGATCCAGAAGACATCCCTGAATCCAGCATTATGATACACTCCTATGGTAAAGTAAGCTTAAATAAGATATGCTATAAACTATATAATCCTGTTTGCCACTATTGCAGGTTACGCGGACATACCTGACCTGAATGCTACTATTTCTACAAGGATCAAAGAATTGAGAAGTTCAGGCAGAAGAACATACAACCGTTCACAAAACAAATCTGGGTTAAAAAGACTGATTATATATCGTTTGTTTCATTTCATACTAAAAGTGCAGGAAGAGAAGAGAAATGGTATTTTGACAGCGAGTGTTCCCGTCACATGACAGGAAATGTCAAATTCCTGAACAACATAAATACCAGTAAATGTGAAGTTACTTTTGGTGACGGTGTCAAAGGACAGGTGACTGGCGTAGGCACTCTAAATGTAGCCGGTTTGCCGAAACTGGACAAAGTGCTACTTGTCCGTGGACTTCACGCAAATCTTATCAGCATAAGTCAATTGTGCGACCAAAACTGGAACGTATGCTTCACTAAAAATAGCTGCAGTGTGATGGACAAAACAAATCAGCGTGTCATGGAAGGTAAACGATCGACTGATAATTGCTATATTCTGACAAATAATGTGCTATGTTGCAGGTCCAGCATGAATGAAGCTGAACTATGGCATAAAAAATTGGGTCATCTCAGTTATAGACTTCTCGATAAACTTCTAAAAGTAGAAGGTGTTCGTGGGTTACCGAAGATGAAAGTCAAGTCAACTATCTGTGGTGCATGCCAAGCTGGGAAACAAATCAAATCATCTCATCTAGCTCAACACACTATAAACACAAGCCGATGCCTAGAATTGGTTCACATGGATCTCGTTGGTCCAACTCAGACAGACAGTTTCGGAGGTAAGAAATATATACTGGTATGTGTTGATGACTTTTCTCATTTTTCTTGGGTTATGTTTCTCAGGGAAAAATCCGAAGCGCTTGAAGCATTCAAGACACTGGGATTAAAACTTCAAAAGGAAAGAAATGAATCCATCAGCAAAATCCGAAGCGATCACGACAGAGAATTCGAAAACAAGCTGTTCGATAATTTTTGTAATCAATCAGGGATTACACATGAGTATTCAGCCCCAAAAACTCCACAACAAAACGGAGTTGTGGAAAGGAAAAATCGCACCATTCAGGAAATGGCAAGAGTGTTACTCAACGCCAAAGGATTACCACAAAAGTTCTGGGCTGAAGCTGTAAACACCGCGTGTCACATCATCAACAGAGTTTATCTACGCCCAGGCACAACACAAACTCCGTACGAACTATGGAAAGGTAAGAAGCCAAACATTACTTATTTTCACATTTTCGGCTCACGTTGTTTTATTTTGAAGGATAGGAATCCTATTTCCAAATTTGAACCAAAAAGCGACGAAGGAATTTTCCTTGGATATTTCACCAACAGCAGAGCATATCGAGTATATAATAAAGTGACCAAAACCATCATGGAGTCCACAAATGTCGTCATTGATGATCAACCCAGTGAGATTACTGAAGTTATCCAATCTGACCCAACGACAGAACCTGAAACTGACCGTCCTAAAACCCTGACGCTAGTACTCCAGAACCAGACCATGAGTCACCTACCTCATCACCCATATACAATCAACCTGATTCTGAACCTGAGACAGAATCAGAACATGATCATGATGATATTGATATTCCAACTCGTATCCAGAAAAATCATCCGATTCAAAACGTGATTGGAGATCCCAGTTCAGGTGTGAAAACTAGAGGTAAACCAAAACGCGACTACCTTGAACTAGCTGGATACTCTTGCTATACATCGCAGATTGAACCAAAGAATATCAAAGAAGCCTTAACCGATGAACACTGGATCAAGGCCATGCAAGAAAAATTGGGACAATTCAAAAGAAACAAGGTATGGACTCTAATGAATAACGTAAATGTAGTAGGTACCAAGTGGATTTTTCGAAACAAAACTGACGCAGCCGGCAATATCGCTCGAAATAAAGCAAGACTGGTAGCTCAAGGGTATTCCCAAATAAAGCAAGACTGATAATGAAGAATGTTATTCTTGTTATTTTCAAACTGCTTGGCTGAATGAAAATTGCACAAAAACAAAATCTAATAAAGGCAAAATTGATAGACAATTTAGTTATAATGTCCTCGCAAGTGCACGAGTCAATTGTAGTTGTAGCGTGCTTTTAGCAAGGGTCGATCCCTCAGAGAATTGATACGGTGCAATTTAATAACAATAAAATAATAAACTTGATAATTTAAAGAATTTAGGATTAAATGCAAAAGATAATCAATAAAACTCAAAAATCTAAACAATAAAATTAAACCAAAAAGTAAAATAACAAATAAATTAAACTAAAGGACAATCAACGTGGATTAAACTAAATGGAAACCGAGTGAAAATAAGACAAGAAAGATAATAGACTATCCAGGAACACGAAACGAAACAACATAGAATAAAAGCTAGGAACATTAATTAATTATGACTACTACTTTCGCAAACTACTTTAACTTGCCATTAAAATTAAAATCAAGACATCAATAATTCAAGTATGTACCAAAAATCATTATGCTCAAGAAATAACAGTAGTCTCAAAGCATTAAATATTGCAAATAATCTCAAGTATGCGTAGCAACAGATTACAAATATCAAAGGGATGAGGTAGGAGAATAAAGAAAGGAAAAGAATGCTTATGCCACTATTGAGAAATAATTTGCTGCCCAATAGAATCGAAGCCACCGACTGGAGAAGAAGCTGCGAGCCCAGAACTTGCCGCCGGAAGAGAATTTCAGCTCGCCAGAATTCGACCGGAATTGCTCCGGTGAATTTTTTTGACCATCCACTTGATGCCTTCTGTCCTTCATTTATAATGCTCACGGTTTAAACTTCTCATCAGATTTCAGCGCTCAGCGATCGGAACTCCTCACAAAATTATCAACAATTTCTTTCGATGCGGAACAGACGCGAGACCAATTCAACTCCTTCTCAGTGCTTTGTTTGGAGCTTCTGCTAATAAATCCCCTGCCTTGATCTAATTGCGACGGAGTCCTCGTAATATGCTAATCATATTAAAACTCCAATTCTACGGAAAATGGATTTTTCAACAATCAACATGCACTGCAAAACTAATTCTCACATTTTAAAGCCTTAATCAATTAGAACCCAAATTAATTTATTAATTCTACAACTGACTAAACTATTATTATTATTACTATTATTTTATTATTATAAGTAATTAATATAAGTAATACTATTACTACTTATAATATAAATATTAGATAAAAAGCGTAAATATTCAAAAGAAAAGTATTATTAAATTATAACAATTATTCGATCAATAAAACATTAAAAAAACATTACTAAATTATAACAATTATTACATTAAACGTTATAAAATAAAGTACAAAAATTGTACTTATCAATATCAAAGAAGCCTTAACCGATGAACACTGGATCAAGGCCATGCAAGAAGAATTGGGACAATTCAAAAGAAACAAGGTATGGACTCTAATGAATAACGTAAATGTAGTAGGTACCAAGTGGATTTTTCGAAACAAAACTGACGCAGCCTGCAATATCGCTCGAAATAAAGCAAGACTGGTAGCTCAAGGGTATTCCCAAATCGAGGGAATCGACTACGACGAGACGTTTGCTCCAGTGGCTCGCCTGGAATCAATCCGATTACTTCTCTCCATTGCCTGTGCTCTAAAAATCAAGCTCTTTCAGATGGATGTTAAAACAGCCTTTCTAAATGGCTATCTCACTGAGGATATATATGTTGCGCAACTGGAAGGGTTTGAAGACCCGCAACATCCAGAATATGTATACAAGCTTCAAAAAGCTCTATACGGGCTAAAACAAGCCCCAAGAGCCTGGTACGAAAGACTCGCCCAATATTTACTTCAGAATAATTACAAACGAGGGGGATCAGACAAAACTTTGTTCATAAAACGATCAGGTAAAAACATAACCATTGCACAAGTTTACATTGACGATATTGTGTTTGGGTCCACACAAACAGGTGAAACGGACAGACTGGTCAAAGTTATGCAACAAGAGTTTGAAATGAGTATGATCGCAGAGCTGACTTACTTTCTAGGATTACAAGTCAATCAGTCAAAAGAAGTGATATTTATTTCTCAAGCGAAATATGCGAAAAATCTCATATCAAAATTCGGTCTTGAATCTGCAAAGATGCCCGGACACCTGTCTCAACAACTACAAAATTATCTAAAGACAACCAAGGAACTTCCATTGACTCCACCTTGTACAGGAGTATGATTGGCAGTCTACTGTACTTAACTGCTAGTAGACCAGACATCATGGTAAGTTTTGGAATGTGTGCACGCTATCAAGCAGATCCAAAGGAATCGCACTTAAAGGTAGTCAAACGTATTATAAAATACGTTAAAGGTACAATCAATTATGGTATTTGGTATTCTACTGACACTAATCTTAGTCTTACAGGTTTTAGTGATGCTGACTGGGCTGGTAACGCTGATGATAGAAAAAGCACGTCAGGAGGGTGCTTCTTTATCGGGAAAAATCTAGTTGCCTGGCTGAGTAAAAAGCAGAATTCAATATCGCTCAGCACTGCAGAAGCTGAGTACATAGCTGCGGGTAGTTGTTGTACCCAACTGCTTTGGATGCGTCAAATGCTTTCTGACTACGGGTTTGATCAGAAAAATATGACCCTCTTCTGTGACAACACTAGTGCGATCAACATATCTAAAAACCCGGTCTAACATTCCCAGATGAAGCACATAGACATTCGTCATCATTTCATCCGTGAACTGGTTGAAGAAAAAGAAATTACGTTAGACTATATTTCCACTGATAAAAATCTTGCAGATTTATTCACAAAACCATTAGACAAATCCAGGTTTGAACTACTTCGCACAGCTCTCGGAGTGTGTACGCTTACTGTCTAAATTCCCTCTAGCAGGTATTTGTTATTTTCTTATTTTTATTTTATTAATCTAACAGTTTAAATTTTTTTTCTCTACGTAAGTGTTAATGCAGTGTTAACAAGGTGGTTCGACCATTGGCTCGTGTCCACAACAGTTTCGAATTTAATATTTCTCTCATACTCCCATCTTAATTTTACTTATTTTGCGTGTTCCTCCTAGAAGACTAATTCAAATTATTCTCCTTATTTGACTCCTACTTTTTCTCTATCACATAAATCTTCTCTACAACTACTACTCTAGCCGTCCCATCCCTCACAACTTTTAAGAAGCCATCAACTCAACATTTAAGTTTTTGTCTCCTCCCTTACCTCCACTAAGCCTAGCCGAGACACACTCCTTCGTCTTCTTCATCCTCTACCCGTCACGCCATTTTTTTTTCTAAGCTTCCGTCAATGGAGAACCCATTCCTCTCATTCGTCTCTCGATCTGAAAGGGGGAATCTTTTTCGCAAAATAATAGATGCCGAGTATCCTTTATCTCCTGAAGCTACTGATAGGGTTCTTGCCACAATCAAATCGGATGTTTTTCTACTTGAAGGGCTCAAAGACAAAGAACAGAGACAAATGCTTGCTCTGGCTCGCCATATCTCCGCTGCACCCTGGACTATTCCTCCTGTGACAGCCGCTGTCTCAGAACCAGTGTCTCTCGCCTCTCCTCATCCAGTGGTACTCCCTGCCTCCTCTTCTTATTTAGACTCTGTGCCTTGTAAATCTTCATCTAAAAAAATTGATTTTAATGTCTCTTTGCCTGATCAATTCGTGTCTCCCGTATCTCATGATAATTTTGATGTTCAAAATTTGCCTTTACCTGGTGACCCTTATGATCCTTTGACTCACAATTTACCTAGAGAAACTGATAATTTAGTAGCTTTATCTGACTTGGTGAATTCCTTGCCATCTACTTTTGCCATTCGCAATGTAGCCCAACATGTTTCGGTTCCAACCATGTCGTGTTCTGCTTTTTCAATTCCCATTTCTATATCTGTTTCTAAAATTCAGTCTGAGCTTGTGCCTATTCCTGTCTCATCTACCCAAGACTCGGTTCCTATCATATTTTTTCCTCTGGCTAAATCTTCTCGAAAGGGAAAAGAGAAACTGTCTGTTTCAGGTACTGCGGAAAAGAGACGGTTGTCACATTTGGAAGATGTAGAAACTCAATCTGACCGTAAACATCAACGGAGGGGTTCCACACTTCCGCCCAGAGTTACTCGGTCCCGGACACTTGCAGAATCTCCATCTGTGTCGGTCCCATCTAGTTCAAAATCAAAGGGGTCCCGTAAACCTTACAAGTCACGGCTTCTATCCCCTGACTTACTAGCTGATTGGGAGGTCCATGTTAGTCGAGACTTCATCCTTGAGAAGTCAATTAATGAAGAGGAGTTGGCTGCCAAGTGCAACATTATCCCATTGTTGCGTGAACAAAATTTGCTTGCATCTCTACTGCATGTTGGTCCCCACTCCGCATGGTTGACAGCCGAGTTCTACACCAATTTGACCTTGGACACATTCACTGAAGGTTCTGCCCGGTTTCATCAAGTGTTTATTCGGGGCACATGGTACCCCTTCGGGCCTATGGAAATCAATGCCTACCTCGGTACTCCGAATCACCCGGCTGCTCCGGATCCGCATCCTCATCTATTGGCTGCCGCGCTGACACACAACAAAGATATCTCTTGGCCAAATGACAGAATTTCCAGCTTGAAGCTTACTACTGTCTACTCCGTGCTTCTTCGACTTGCCTCGGCCAACTGGATCCCGGCAGTGCGTCGTCACAATGTCTCGGGACAGCTAGCTGGCCTGCTCTACAAAATCAGAAATCGTCTCCCGTTCAACCTTGGGGAGGTTATATTCTCTCATTTGATGTCTTTTTTGCAGAAAAAAGAAGCTAAAGTCCATCTTCCATATCCGAGTTTAATCTATGGGGTGCTTCAAGAGATGGGTTTCGGCCGTACAAAGAGGAGGTTATTACTGCTCATGATAATGTATATCAGTATGATGACCGGCTCACGCAGAGAGGCCACTTTGATGATCGAGCATCGCTCAATTCCGTTCCTGCTGTTCCACGGCCGCCTCCACTGGTTTCCGCTCCAGTTTCCTCTGCTGACACAGCGTCTGGCTCTCGTCCTGCTTCCAGGCCAATTCCCAAAGAGCCTCAAACATTGGTTGATCGTCGACAAATTATTGTCACTCTTGAGGCCTCCATTGCTCAGCTTTAACAGTCCGTTGATTCTCAACAAGCCACTATTTCCGGACTTGCAAATCTACATGATGCCCAGCTCAAAGAGGTTGCTCGAATGGAGGCCATTCACGCTCAAATTTTGGCTGATACTGGTGGCGCTTCCTCTGGCTCAGACTCTGACGATCAAGATGATGATTCCGACTCGGGCACCCCGTCTGCACGGTAAATTCAATCCACTATTATGATGTTCACCTTCCTTTGTCATTTATTTGGCAAAAAGGGGGAGTTTTGGAGTATTTTGGAAAGGGGGAGTATTATGGTAACTTTGGAGTATGTTGGAAACTTTTTGAAGTATTGGATGCTTATGAAATTATTTAGCAGTGGTTATAATTTTTTGGAAGTCTTTATGTTATTCATTATGGAAATAATAGAACTATATTAGTTAGGGGGAGTAGTAGTTGTGTTTGGTACGCCTAACAAGTTGAATGGATGTTTCGGGTTATGCTACTCTCACATGAACAAGTTAATTTATGATGTGGTATGCTATGAATTCAATGCTTCTGTGGTTGATCCAAGAATTGGAGATTTCGAATCAGGTACTTTATTCTCAAATGGTCCAAAAAAAAAAAAAAAAAAAAAAGAACTTAAGTTGTTTTGGCTTTATTCTTTTGTGTCTTGTTAAGTACCTATACTAAGGGCCATAAATAAAATTAAATTGATTCTTGCCCAAAGTATTTGATACTCAAGTTTTCCCAAATAAAATGCCAAAGGGGGAGATTGTAAGTGTAAAATAATTTACACAATATTGGCTATTTTATTTTTAGTCTCATTAGCTTTAAATTAAATTAGTGTTGTTAAATTATTTCTGTTTTGGACCATGTGGTTACAAAATAAGTGGATGACATGCATTGGTGAATAAAGACTATGGATGAAGCATTCAAAGAAATAAGGTGTGTGGCTGTGGCTTATTCGAACAATGGAAAGCAAGAAAAAGGGCTACGTTTGAGGATAAAAAAAGGAGCTCATGATATGCTATAAAAAGGTGATGTTCGAAAGAAGACACTGCCAACTTGATTATTACAAATTGCGAGAGCTATCCTGATTTACTAAGCTATTCATTTTAATGTGATTTATTATTTAAGTCTTAAGAATATTTAATCTGTACTACATGATCAGTACGTGGTATTGCTGAAGCATCTTGTGAAGATTGTTTGGGTTTTGGTGTGTCAGTCCTAGATAGGTGTTAGAAAGAGTGGTAGTGGTAAAGGCTGGAGGCCGTCTTCATTTACCTCTTGTAATACTCCTTTTGGTGAACATCTATAGTGGATTGGGCAGACGTGGGTTGCCCTGCAGACGTAGGAGAAGGAGCTCCGAACTGAGTAACAATTTCTTTGTGTTTTTGATTTACTTTATGCTTTCTGCTGTTATTATTTACACTTGCTTAAACGAGTCTAATTAATTAATGAAACTGGTGCATAACTTAATTAACGAGTAAAAACACATTGCTTTTATTTTTCAAGTATCACGGATCGGAGCAATTTCAAACATAAAAAGAATAAAAATCAAAATATATAAGTATTTATATGAATATTATGAAACATATACTAAAATTTGATGATGAAAAAGTTGCTTTGTTCATGTATTTAGGGAGAATTAGAGAAAGTTATGGATCAAAAATTAATAGAAAAAATAAAAATCAATATAAACAAGCAATAATGAAGTAAAAATAATATTATTTCAAATTTTTAGAGGAAAATTGTAAAGTTTATGAGAGAGAAAAATTGATAGAGTTTAGGTATGAGGAAAATATAGGATAATGAAGAAAATAATAATTTTATTAAATTTAGATAGGTTTATAAAGTTTAAATTGGGAGAAAATGGAGTTTAAATAGAGAGAGAAAATATTCAAAGTTGTTAGAAAGAAAATTTTGAAATCTGAGGGTTGATGGTTGGATTTTAACTATTTATATTTGAGAAGAAAAAGTCTACAAAAATCTTAAAATTAAAAAGTCTACAAAAGTTCATAACTTTTTGAATACCACGTGACTTTTAAAGACTCTCTAAAAGTCTTAATCGAATACCACACGACTTTTAAAGACTCTTTAAAATTCTTGATTGAATACCGCCTAACTTTTAAAGACTCTCTAAAAGTTTGAATTGAATACCCCCAAACTTTTAAAGTTCATAAAAGTCTTTAAAACTCTATGAAAGTCATGATTGAATACACCCCCTAAGAGAAAAGTTTGTGCCCTAATTACTCTAAAAGTGATAAGGTGGTGAGGTAAATTTTTTTTTTTTTTGTTTTTTTTTTTTGTTTTTTGGCCACTAAATCATAGAGTTGAAATATGATTTAGGAATGCAGTAAAAATTTTATTACTAATTTCTAAAGAAAAATAATAAATTTTGATAGATCTAATTAACAAAGACATAAAAAAGATCACTTTACTAACAGCTAGAGATATGGTAAACTTAACAAGATTAAAACCTAGGCGGCTATGCCATATGGGATAACAACACAAACACCAGCCACCCAAGCTACTTAAATCTCATATATCATAAGGCCGGCATGGTGATCTACTTACCCATGTAAAGATCACTGACATCCAAGTAGTGGAAATACACATGTATGGCCAAGAATTAAGGCATATTATAACCGTACATTTGTCAAGCATATGAAAGATTTCAAACACTATATAAGGGGCTTAATGTCTCCATTTAGACATCACCCCTTGGACCATTACGACACTCATGGCTTAGTGTGACTTGTGGTCCTAAACTTCAACCTATACAGTAAGATTCGATTCTGACAAAACTATCAGATAGTGACTATGAATTTTTCTCATCATCCTTTATTAGTATTTTTTGATAAGTTAGTGATGAAAAAAAAAACTACCAAGTCAATAAAATAATCATATTTTATTAATATTTTATTCGGGCCCAAAGTGGATTACTTCTAAAAATTGCTTACTTAGAATTTGTGCCGTGGACACTATACACTAATGACTAAATTACAAAACCAATCTAAAACTCACACGAAAAATGAAAATTTTAAAATTATTCAACTATTAAGACATAAAAATTGATTTTTATTTATTTCTTGAGTATTATTAACTCTATTACAATGTAATATATGTTCATAAGTCATAACTATTTTCTTAATTTACTGAAGCACAAAGAGCTAATATCGCCCCAACTAAAGATTGAACCCATGATCTCCCAGAGCCACTTTTATTTCTGTCTATCAATCAAATAATAAAATTTGAATTATTCTTTAATCATAAAATTACAATTATTCTCTCCATAATTTCTTCGTTCAAACTAAACGTAATTTAGTCGAATTTGAATTAATAACAAGATAACAAATATACGGAATATGGCATGCCAAAAAAATTATTGATAAACTTTTTTTTATACATCTCCGTTTTTTGTAGTGAGTTTGTGTGCCGTTTGAAGCCAAAAATAAGACGACACAAATGCAGATATTTCGCAGGCTAATCAAACGTCCACAGCCTCAGAGGGCATTTTCGTCATCTTTCCACTATAAAGGCCGATGAACTCGTGGCTACCGCGAGGCGAATCAACGTTCCCCGTCACCCACCAAATCACAACCGTACGTTACCGAATTCACTTCGCCGCCACGAGCGTGACGCCACCGCCTCTGGATTCCGCCGGAGCTGTGGATGGCTGGGACTTGCTCTCGGGTCACTCCTCACGTAATCCGGTCTACAGTCGCCGAACTATCCAGGACCGCCCGCACCGTGGCTCTGCTTCCCGTTCGGATATCCGTCCGGAGCCACGGCGTCTCTACTTGCGACGAGAGCGAGATGCCTCAAGGTCCGTCGTGTATATTCGTCGGACCTATAGAGACAGCTAGTCAAGAGACGCTAGAAGCTCTTTACTGCCAAGTATACTCATTCAAACTACCACTTCTTACTATATTTTTGCTGCGAACTCAAATTCTCTAATTATTTACTTAGAATTTCGTTATTCGGATATGTTAAAACTTAAATTGTTGCTGACTCGCTGTATTTGATGAATTTTATAGAATTATTTGCTTGGTAGTTTGCTATTAGTAATTGGGGAATGTATGCTTCGATTAATTAAGAGAAAGCCAGTATGAAAACAGACTTTATTACTTCTTTTCTAATTTTTAATTTGTTTTATAGGCACGAGATTCGTATTACAGTGGCTCACCTCTAATAGTTGATGATATGTTTGATAGAGTGGAGGTAAGTTTTCAGGTTTACACATAATATGTACTTAAATTTCAATAAGTTACTTTTTGTTTGGGCTATTTCTTTATGTTCTTATGCTGAATTGTTATTACTGTAACAGTTAAAACTACGATGGTATGGTTCACAGTATGTTGTCAAGTACCCTCGCTGCAGTCTAAAGCGCCAGTCAACTTATGCTGATGCAGAGGTGATTTTATTCTTAGCTGCTTAAAATAGTACTCCCTCCGTCCCATTTTATGTGTCTGGAGACTTGACTGAAGTTATTTTGAATTCAATTTTTCATAACATTAAGTTTAGTATTAGTATCCTCAAAAAAAAAAAAAAAGTTTAGTATTAGTATATAAAATTTATATATTTAGAAATTACATTAAAAAATACTATAAAATACAAAATTTAAATTTAAAAATAATTAAAAATTAATAAAGAAAATAAGCAAAGAATAAAGGATTGGTTTGACCAATGAATAGTAAATAAGACAGACAAAATGGGACAGAGGGAGTATATTGTTCTGTACCTGGACATTCATTTTCTCATTGATCTTGAAGTGTTGGAGTAGTACTTTGAATTCAACCATTCAACTGAAGATAGCTCGCTTAAGTTTTTACTTGCTATAATTTCTACCCCTTTAACTTCAAAGTTTTGACGTTAAGCTGAGGATTTTCAATTGAAATAGAGTATATGCAATAAAAGCTTGTTTTTCGTTTAACTTGAATTAAATACTAAATAGGAGTGTTTCAAAAAAAAAAAAAATCTAAATAGTAGTATTTTAGTGAAATTTATAATCTTTTGCACATACTAAAGGAATCATAATATTCCGTTTAAGAGCAAGGGAGAATTTATAACTGAAAGTCTCATTCAACAAGACAAATGCTGGTAAGCATGTCTTCTGAAGATTAAAATTGGACAGGAGACTAGGAGAGGTGAACATTTTTATTGTTACGGAGTATTTTCTTATTAAAAAAATGCTATTATCTAGTTCTGGTAATGCTATGGCTGTGTGTTCTGTCCTTCGGTATATTATCATAATTTGGTTGTTCTGGTGCTACATCATTTTGAGCAGTAGGATAGTAGGTTATTTTCTCCACTTGAATATTGAGTGATGTGGATGTAGGGCAGGAGGACGCATCACAGGTTTTTGCACTAGCAAGCATATGGCTCCTGATTCTTGGTCTTGGTGGTTCGGTTTGTCTTGTGCCCATAATATATACTATCGGTCAAGCTTATCAAGATGCATTCAGTTCAGGAATGCGCTACACTAGTCAAGCATCCTCGCTGCAGTTTCTTACTGTGCTTAATGGTGTACTTTACATGGTATTAGGATCCATCATAGGGTATCCCATTGCTTCAGCGTCTGGTAATTAGTTGATCTCCTTTCACTTTCTCTTCATGTTTCCTTGATGAGTAATATTGAGTTTGATTCTTTTGATTAGAGAATTGAAAATTCTGCATTATTGTTTAGCTTTTGAGTTCGCTTGATTTAATAATTGTGAGTTGGAATCAGTTTCCTTAATTTATCCTTGAGTCTGTTGGTCAAGTAGTATAGTTTACTAAATATAAATTGGATAAGGGTCTAAATGTCTAATTCACAGGTCCCATTTGCTACCTTGAGAAATGGGCAAATGGCATATGGCAAATGTTAAGACTTCATATGATCTAAAATTGTCATTGTTGGTGTAATGAGCATTCTGTACTTCAATAGAGACTAAAATGTACTGTAGTTAGCAATAACATTAGTATCCAAAATTGCAATGTGCATACCATGTGGTACCTAATGCAGTCAATGAACGGCATAACTTGTAATTGCAATGACTTGTGTGATGTGGTTGTTACATAATGTATGGATGTATCCTTTTGCCCTTTCCAAGAATTCTTTTAAAGTTATTGTGACCCATAACTCAAGAATTCATCACAGCTGGAGCACTTCAAGGGCTTTGGAAAAATGACACGGTTGCACTTAAAGGGGCATGCCCAAACTGCGGTGAGGAGGTGAGTCAGCTGAGTGTTTGCTTTTATTTCTTTCTAAAATCAAGGCTATAAAACGTTTTGAACATCCAATCCTTACAGCTTCAAGGACCAATTGCAGGTGTTTGCTTTTGTGAGATCAAATCAGTCCAATCAGTCTCCCCACAGAACAGAGTGTCATGTATGTGAGAGCTTGATAGAATTTCGCACCAAGGTTAAGGTACATTTAACCATGGCCTCCTTCATACATAAGACTGCACACTAAGATTTGGTCGAAGTATTCTTGTTTATTGAGACACTCTTAGATTTCTTTTATCAACTAAACAACTCTTTCCTTTTCCACTTAAAACCATTCCATTCCCTACCTTCTGAGTTATACAATTCCGATAAATTTAATGATCTAACTTGCATGTGTCCTATTGCATCAGTCCACCTCGAGACCTGGGCAGAGATGGGTTTATGGCCGTGTTTACTTGATTCGGCAGAAGAGAAGTAGAAGGCAAAGATAGTTGTAACAGCATTGTCAATATCTGCTAATGGAGCCTTCTGCACAGTAAAAATGTTTGTGCAATACTCATTTTCGTTTCACCTGAGAAGATGTAACCAATACCATGGCATTGCTATGTAGCGGAGTACAAAGCAAACAAAGACAAATGGGTCAGTATTTCCAATTGCTTTGAAACAGAATTCTGTGATATATAGATAGGGATTCTTTATAGCCCTTTTTTTCTTTAGTTCTTTGTAATTTTGCCTTCATTTATAAGGTTTGGGGTGAAGAAGCCTTTGTCTGAAACCTTTTTTTTTTTTTGTTTTGTTTTTTTTTTTTTTGTTTTTTTTTTTATGTGGCTGAATATGGTCAGACTGCTTATGGACTAACTAATTCTTCACTTAATGCAAAAATCATTAAGCATTTAAACCCTTGATAAATTAATTAAATCTCAAAATAAATATATACATTGTTTTATACAATTCTTGAATGCCAAGACCTTGTGGTCTAATGGCACCCGCGTTGGACTCCCATATGGGAGGTTGTGAGTTTGAGCCTCAATAGAGGCGTTATTGGCTCTTTGTGCTTCAGTAGGTTGAGAAAAAAATACAATTCTTGAGTTATATTGGCAGAGTATTACTCCATTTATCTCATTATAAAGTAGTGCAAGTTAGGTGGATAAATATGCAATGTTCTCTTGTGGTTTTCATAAAAAACCTAGTTGCTTAGGTAATCGGTAAACATACAACTGGATGTAAGATTAGATGTAAAAAATGTTAAGCTTTGGATAGTAGTGGGAACACATTATATTATAATATAAAAAGCAAAGGATAGTGAAAGGTTGTGTAAAGATAAGGTAGACACGAACTTTGGATAAGAATATTTTGTGTGATTCTCAACGAGATTGTTTTGTCATATCAAAGTATAAAAAATGATGCTTTGTCAGCTCACAAATACAAAAATTTTTACAACCCGTTTAGTTTGATAGAAAATATTTGAAGGAAAATGGAATTCAAATTTCATGGAAAATAATTTACTAGGAAAATAGATTTCATTGTTTGGTTGGTGAAAAAAATTACTGTGAATATGAATTTCATTGTTTGGTTGGGTTTGGGAGGTAAGAAATTATGAATATAAAGACTAATATGCCCTTAACAATAATTTATACATATGTAATTAATAAATTTTGATGAGGACAAAATAGTCCAATATTACTATATTTTCTTCCCAACTCATCCGGAAAACAAAATACCAATGTTTAGGTCAGTTTTTCTTTTCCTTCACCTCTAGGAAGTCAAAATCCCCTGGCAAAAATTTTTCATCCAACCAAACAAGGTAAAACAACACTTTCCTACATTTCATAGAAAATCTTTTCCATAGAATTTGATTTCCATCCAACCAAACAGCCCCTTATTGTCATGTCAAGAGATAAACTCAAACTCAACATTATTCAAGTACAAATATGTCAAATTGAAATTCACATGAACTTAACTCACTAGTTCAGTAGACAATATTTGAGAAAAGAGACTAATGTACAGTGTGAGAATTATGCTCAAAGTGGACAGGCCCTGTCGGCTAAGTCAATGCTCTGTCGGGTCAGGTGTGAGGAGTCCTTGGGGGTATATGTAGCCATTGATCCACCATGATTTACATCCCCCTAAATATTCTATCAGGTTAGGAATTCAAGATGTTAGGACCCTTAGAGCATCTACATCAGAAGTTATTTAGGGGTTATTGTTAGTCAAAAAAACTTGAATGAAATTATTTAGAGATGTGGGGTGGAGTAATTTGTAGAATTTCTCCTGCAAAGAGTGGGAGAATTGTGGGGTCCATACTGAAATAAAAACAAAAAGAAAGCTGTGGTGTCTCCGCGTGAAGGGAACGCAAGAGGCCACTCGGGCGCGTGCAATGCACGTGCCCGATGGCGCGCGTGACGCATTACCATTTTATATTTAAAAAAAAAATAAAAATCAGTTTTTTATTTATTTTTCTTTCTTAATTTTTTTTCTTTCTTTTTTCCTCACCCCTCCCACATTCTCTCTCCCCAACTGATACTGATGCTCTTAGAGAGTTGGGGGTATATATATGTCAGATTTTACATCAAAAAAAAAAAAAGACGATTATTGATTATTATGATAAATAGGAGAGGAAGATGAAGAATTGGAATTTATTGAGATTGACGATGAAGTTATTAAGAAGTATACACAGAATGGAGAAATACAAAAGTATGCAGCCTACCCAACCCCCAATTAGAATGGGGTTTAGTTAAGCAGATGATGTTTCTCAACTGCTGAATCAAAGCTTACAACATATATATATAATATGCTCTACACTTTGCTTTGCCTTTCTTCTATATTAGGCACAGTAAATACAATACCCAAACCCCAAAAGAACAAAACACTTATTTTGATCAAGTAAAATGCCAGGCCCTGGCACCAGAAACAATCCCTGTCAGCAACCACTTATTTACAGGTAATGTCAACCACACCCCCCACCCCCCCTCCCAGCATGAGAGAAATCACTGTGTGAAGAAGCTACATACATACTGCATTTTACTAGGTTCTAACTTCCCCGTCGCACTTTTTTTTTACAGATGTTATAGTACAGAGTAACGAGAGATAATCGTAGAACAACCATCTCCAAACCCGGTGTTGTGAAGCAAGCACGGTGTTTTCTCAGAGGAGAAGGCACGTCTCGGCCTGCTGTTTCATCTGCTGCTTCGCTTGCTGCTGGGACCAGTATGCGTGAGCAATTAGGACGCGGTCCAAGAGCTCCTGGGGCACTGGCTCGCCTCTCCTCTGCTGAGGGGAGATTCTCGCTGTGTGCACTAGCGTTTTCCATTTGTCCTGGATTATCGTCGATGTTTTAACTAAAAGAAACCTAGTATTGTGTGACATACAAAAGATCATCATAGTTCGTACCTTCAAATCAACATAGGTTCTATGTTTGGCGTTGTCAAAAGCTCGCAGCTTAACATCACGCCACCTGCAAAACAAAGAGGATCGGATAATGGAGCTTTTCGAGCCAATGTTACTCGTGTACATCATAAGACGTGAATTGACTATTGTAGAACAGAACAGGTTCCTTGAAATACCTGCCAGTTCCGAGCTTCTCGACAGCTTGAACAAGCGCTTCTACTTCAGATACAGAGAAAGGTCGACGAATTCGGCGTTGTGCAGCCTCGGATCGCTTCGGTTTCCTCACCGGAACCACATCATGGGGCTCCGCCATATTCACTGCAGGAACTGGAACCAACGCTCTCGAATCTTCTGCTGCACTTTTATCTAACGAGGTGTCAGGAGGGGACGGAGCAGAATCGTGATCACTTTCAATAAAATTGATCAAATTCGTTCCCGGAGAAGAATCTCGGAGAGTATCAGCTGGTCTCTGTTGCACAACATCATGAACCATACTTCGAGGAGAAGGCGTGTACCTGGTAAAAAATTCCACACGAATCAGCTGTAGGGATTAGAAGAACCTCGCAAATAAATAATTAAATCAAGAAACAGGACTTGTGGGATATCACCAAACACGTGGAATACCTTCTTAGTGGTTGAGGTGTATCGCAAGAAAGTAGGTAAGGACGCTCTTCGGGAAACGGAGGTGGGGAAGCTTTATGAGGAATGGGTTCGAGGGAAGAAGCTTTATGAGGAATGGGTTCGAGGGAAGAAGCTTTAGGAGGAATGGGTTCGAGGGAAAAACCCAGAGTATCGGGTTTATCATCACGAGAAATTCCGGTCTGCAATAAGGTTTTGTCGTCATCTCTAATCTTCTTACCCTGAAAAAGGACACCAACATGTAGTCCGCCACCAAGAATTGTCGTCACTGCTTCCATGACTGTCCTCTGTAGAGATTAGGCACGTAGATTGAATTTGGCAGATAAAGTAACACTCAATACTTTTTCAGCCTGAATCTAAAGCGGGAAATTAATTGGATGGAGTAAATAATAAGGTATTAAAGTTCATGTTTTTACTTGCCTTCAAAGAACCAACAGTTGAGGTTTCTGGAATCTCAACAAAAAGCTCGGGAACTCTGAAAGACTTAATTCTGAGCTTCACTGAGTTAAACGAAAAGAGCATTACATGTCAGGACCTCTTTAAACGGTAGATATTGGTTTCAACTCATCGAGAAAAGATCTCATACCCTGGGAATCACCGGTCCTAAAGAACGCACACCCACCGGCAGCAGAGGTTGATGTCCCCGCTGTTTTCTGGGCTGTCAGAATCAAATGAAAGACATGAAAAAATAAGAGTTCTAACCAAACAACACTTGTCTGCTCGGTTATTTCTGCAGATAAGAGCGAACCTGTTGGAGGAGTATAATTAGAAGCATCCCCGTTATAGCCCTTCGTATGAGAGCTACAATTTCCATCGTTACTTATAGCTCGGTCAGAATTGGAATTCGACACCGAACTACAATCATAGAGCTTCCTTTTCTTGAAGGGGTAATCTCGTAGAGACCTTTCGGATTTGAGATTGTTCTTCTTATTGCCCAAAGCAGGCTTCGTAGCGAGAACCTCACCGGCATTTCGATGTTCCTCATAGTTCGATTTTGGATTAACTTCACAGTATTCAGATGCCAACAATTTCCCGATCCTTTGATCGCCAATACGAGGCAGAGCTGGCTCAAAGGCCTTATTTGCGGTGCTAGGTTGAGTGCACACAGAAGAGTTTTCGTCATCATCTCTATTACCTAATTTTACATTACCCCGACTCGCGGGAAAAGATCCGCAAGGAATGTGATCTTTCGACAAAGTTAACATCTTTACACTATTGTCAGAACATACAAAAGTAGAACAAGGTTTTCTATCCCAAACCTTAGTATCACTCGAAACCTTAACCTCATGTTTTCTAGGTTTCGCAACTCCGGTACCTAATTTACAACTAGAAAAGACTTTGCAGCCCGACACACCCGCATCTCCTTTCCTATCTACGCTTCCGGGCTCGAGCTTGCTTCCCGCATTGACCAATTGTTCCACGGGAGCAAACTTGTCCGAGCTATCGGAAGTCGTTATTACAGACTTAGGCGACAAACTATCATACGAGAAGTTACTAAACACAGGCGCCTGCGAGACAAGCTTGGACAGGAAGAAATTCCTTTCACAGCTACCTTGATTATTTCCCGGTTTTTCTTGCATTGTTCTATCCTCATTACCCTTTTCCCTATCAACACTATCTTTCTCGAGACTACACGAGCTTTCTCCTTCGAGTAGTAACTTTCCAGCAACGGTAGCTAACAAGTCAAACGAACACATCGGGCTGCCTTCCACTCTTCTCCAATTGACGCCTCTCTTCTGAAAGGAGATAACATTATAACAACAAAAACGTAACAATACACAATCGATATCAATAACGCCAAGAAATTTTACCCTAGCTGATCTTGTAGATCGAGGCATAGGAGGCACCCGATAGCCATTAAATCCATAATCCAATCTCTTCTGCAACACCATATCTTACCAACCATGCCACAATGAATTCAAAACACTCGAAACACTGAAAGAGGATTACAGTTATAGTCTAAAATACCCATAGTTTTACACATTCACCCAGCAGCTTAGCCAAAGGCCCACGCAAATGAAACACTGAAAGAGGATTAAAAACAAAATAGAACACAAGCTTTAATCTCAGATTACATAATGATACACAAATACTTAAACACAATTAAGGATCACAATCACAGATTATGAAACATAATATGGTTGATTAGCACTCTTCCTCCTGGTTCATATTACACTTAAACAATGTCATTAAATATAACAATTTGATGTTCAAGAACATATGAAATAAAGAACCAAACAAAAAAAAAAAAAAAAAATGTTCAGGAACACTTTTATCTTCATTTCATGGGTAAATTCTGAAAAACAGAATTATAAGTGGATTACCTTAAACTCATAGAGAAGATCAAAGGACAAAACCCTATGAAAACTCAAATTCTAAGATAAAACAAAAGAAACCACAAAGGAGATAAACAGACATTCTGAACCCCAAAATTTAAAAACCTTTAACACAAAGCAAGGTGAAGAACAAAACGGAAATCCAGATGATAATTGCAGAGAGGCTCTCCTTCACGGCATGAATTGAATGCCCAAAAAGAGGAAGAAAAGTTGGGGAAATGAAGGAAAGTTTTTGAAAAGCTCTGGCTGACGTCATCAAACAAAAGTATGATAATCCTCCATAATGAAAAAAAAACCCAAACCCCTTCCCAAAATTGCTCGTTTTCCACTTCTCTGGGCACTGGAACAGAATTCGAGACAAAAATTCGAACTTTTTTTCCGGAGAAATGAATCATCTCACCTTCAAATAACAGATTTTCCGTCCAAATTCAACCGAATTCCAACTCAAAACCCATGCTTTTTTCCAGAAAGTCGAAACTTTAACACAATTCACCGCCGGTAATTCAAGATCGGAGACTCGCCGGAAATTTCCGAGCCCAGAAATCTAATATAAGAAACACAAAAAACCCAGAATTCTCATCGATCACGCAAGAAATTCTTCACCCCATGATGTTTGCTTCTTCCCTCCACCTTCATCAAAATCAAAACTTTTTTGTCGTACGCAACCATGGCTTCGTTGTTCTCCCCGTCTCTCTCTCTCTCTCTGAGATGTCAAAAACCCTCGGAAAACCACCCATCCATAGCTTAAACCCCACTTCTTATACAATTGACCGCAGTGACCGAACCTATCGGTAAATCATGGTCGGAGACGGCCTACAGAAGGTTGCTAAAGACCGCTTCTACGGCACCATCTTGCCTCTGGATGTCGCCACGTGGACGGATATACGGATCGGGTGGTCTTCGCCTGGTTTTGCACAATCTATGAAAACGTTGGGTTACCAATCAACTATTTTTCTCTTTTTTTTTCTCTTTTTTTTTTTTTTTTTTTTTGTTCTTTTTGTTTTTTGTTTTTATAATTATTACTAGTATTGTGTACGCGCTATGCGCGAAAAATTCATGTCCAATATTAAAACATTGATAAATACGAATAATTAAAAATTATAATTTGAATTATATATATACAAATATAATATATGTATTTTGTACACACACATATATAATTTATCATTCATAGAAATTTAATTAAAATATAATTAAGTATTAAATTAATATATAATAATTTTAATAAAATGATAATTAAAAATAGGAAAAAGATATGATAGATATAGGTGTATGGTAATAATGATGTGTTATTAAAATTAGAATTAAAAATTAACGGTGTAAGGATAGTTTTGTCTAATAACATTGAAATTTACAACATTTAAAGTAAAATGTACACATTTTTTTGTATACAAAAAGAGGGACATAAATCAAGTATATAACTTTTATTGAGGCTTATTATGTTTTTAGATTAACTCGTGATATAATCATCTAATTTATAAATAATTAATAGATATGGCGAACATTGTCGAGCTGTGAACATTAGCTATCGAGTGTCATAATATTATATCATTACACATTTTCTGTTTGAGACTCTATGATGCGCAAAAGTTCGAAACTTAATTTTACATTGAATTTTTTTTTTTTTATCACTTATGCAATATTTGTTTTGAGTTTATTTTAATTTTATTAAAAAAAAAAAACTGCTTAGACAAAACTAGTTGTTTTACTTTTGATTAACTTATTGTAGTGACATTTTTATATTTGATTATGAATTTTAATTTGATATGTTCTAATTTTACCTCCCGACTTTAAAAAGCTTTTTAATTGTTAATTTATAATATCCAAAATGTCATTAAATATTGGAGTAAAAATTGGTAAGATGGTGGAAATTCTTTGTATTATAGACTAACAGGGCGTTTGGTTGGAGGGATTTTAAATTCCCACCTAATTCCAAAGGCCATTAAATTCCGTAGTTTGGTTGGAGGGAATTGCATTTCCATGGAATTGCAATTTTCCAATTTTCATGGAATTAAAATCCCATGTCCCCCCTGTGATTTTAATTCCGGAGATAAAAAGATAGTGATGAGTCAAAATTACCCCTTCATTTTTTAACCTAAAATTAATGTCTAACAACAATAATGAATATTTTTGACTTTATACTACTTATTCCCTTTCAATTCCCATATATACCAAACATTGGAATTGAAATTCCCAGTAATTCTATTCCTGTAAACCAAACACTGGAATTTAAATTCTCATATTATTCCCAGTAATTCAACTCTTATGAAATTACAATTACTTTCCTACATACTTCCCCCCCTCCAACCAAACGCCCGGTAAATGTATAGTTGATAAATAAATATAGTATGAATTAAGCTCATTTATTCTTATATTTATCTTAACTAAGATTAACTGTCCCAAGTCCCAACGTGTAGCCTCTCTTTACTCACCAAAAAATATCTTTATTTTTTTTTGAAAGAAAAAAATATCTTAATTAAGATAAACCAGTTTGAACATCAAAACTAAGTATGGCAGTTATTCTCACAATATAATACATTGTATTTTGTGATAACAATTTTTATTATAAAAATTTTGAAAAAAAAAATTAATTTTACAATAATTGATTTAGCTTAATGTTACATAATCGTTTTATGTTTTTATTACAATCTTATCTTCTTGACATGATATCATCTTATTAGACATTTTAATATTTATTTATTAATTAAATTAATTTTTTAATTAATAATGAAGTCAATCAATTTATAAAATACTAAAAAAATGAAAGTCACAATATCGAAAATTTATAAGGATAAAAAAGGATTTTTCATCCTTTTTATTATAGAAAAATGATGACTACAATGGGAAAATTTTGAATTAAGTTGATTTTTTAAAGGAACAAGAATAGAATATCCTTATAGGTGAAATGACTAATTTACTTATGTCCACTCTTCCATCATGAGGGCGTTGATGTCATTTATAAAATCAAAGAATTTAAATTTCTGTTCACATATGCAGTGTGTGGTAAATGATTTGTATGAATTTCCACGTAGGATAAGCATATAGTCTTACGTGTCATACACACAGCCCTTTACTGCGCACTTTTTGCTCCCTATTATCTCCAAAATTAATCGATTCCAAAATAAAAATAAAATGGTATTGCGAATAAACAGACGAGATAAGGTCACGTGGGTGACGTTGAAAACTACAAATAACGGCGTTAGACTGGGCGGGACCCGCAGTCTTATTTTGACAATGAAACTATGAAAGCCTTGAACGCGACGCCGACTGACGGTTACAACACAATGTAAAGTTAAAAGTGTTTTTGAAAAGTATAAAAATGATTTTTTTAAAAAAAATCTTTTTTGAAAAGTGAGTTACTCCGTATTTTTTATAAAATATTTTTTTTTTTTACAGTATTTGGTTCCGTTCTAATAAATAGGTTAAAATGTTATTCCGCATCATGAATTATATAAGATTATTCATGCTACACACTGACCTTTCATAATATATATTTTTATTCACGAACTACTGAATTTGTTTCGCTTAGGATTTTTCATAGGTTGCCTATAGGTTACAAGTAATAATATGTTGACATTGATTTTTTTTTTTTTCATTTTTCGTCTATCACCTTTGTCAACACGATGTTCATTGCCTCCCTGGCCGACTTCAGCATTCGAGAGTCGAGGTTGAAAATACATGCATAGATAGTATTCTAAGCACCCGACACGCCTGACATATGGATTTGCACCCAGCATGCCTCCGCAGTTCATCCCCGGGTGGCAATGGCGTTCGCAGAATGTGCCGCCAAGAGCCATTTCTCGTTCTCGAAAACTGGCTATGCAACCGCAGACCTAAAGATTGCTTTGTTCGTTGGCGAATACGGCGATGGGTACCCGTTTGACGACCCCGCCAAAGTCCTGGCCCAGGCCATTGCACCCACCAGCGGCTCATTTCACATAGATGCTGATGAGCATTAGTCCACGGATCCTTTGCCGGACGAGATGAATATCCAGTCTGTGTCACTGCATGAAATTGGACACCTTTTGGGACTTGCTCATAGTAACGTACTCGAAGCTATCATGTGGCCATCTATTAATTATGGTGTCAAGAACAGAGTATTGCACGATATGATGACGATGTTGAAGAAGAGCAGAACCTATCCTATCATAGCGAAAAGCTTGCAGTTGCATTTGGCATTATCTCTACTCCACCCGGAACACCAATTAAGGTCTTCAAGAATCTACAGATTTGTGTTAATTGCCATACCACCATGAAATATATCTCAAAGATTGTGCAGAGAAGAATAGTCATCTGGGATTCAAGTCGCTTCCACTGTTTTCAGTATGAAGCCTGTTCATGCAGCGACTGATGGAAATACATTCAAATCAGAAGAGGTTTCCCATTCTCCCTATGCCTGCATGCATGTGTTGGAAAATTCATTTCAGAGCAAAGAGCTACAATTTCGGTCTTCCTTTGACTTGTTAGTTATGGTCATGCAACCCATGTCCACACGTTCAATGCTCTTCCCCTTATTGTAACTGTTAGAAATAAAATGTGGCTCAAATTGTGTGGCTCAAAATCATGAAGACCACTCACCATGAAACTAGCGTTGTTCATCATCCATGTTTCACATCTTCACCTAATTTCGTGGGTCTTCTTACAATCACCACATTTGTCTCTACTTTTTAATGTATAAATAGCTTTGCTTGTTTTTGTAATTAAACATCAATTCATTTGAATTCATTTATATATTCCTTCTTTTGTCTCCTTACGTAGACATATATATATATATATATATATATATATATATATATATATATATATATATATATATATATATATATTCCCAATTTAGTAATTTCTTATTCTGTTATTTATATAGTTTTCTTCATTTACATATTTTCCCTATTATTTAACTTCTATAATTCTCAATTTTCGATTCTTCGCTTCCGCATTATTCCGCTATATTCCTAACAAGTGGTATCAGAGCGGTTTATTTGAGAATTATTTTCAAAGATGTCGACTGTCACTAAGTTCGATATCGAGAAGTTCGACGAGAAAATTAGCTTTTCTATCTGGAAGGTTCAGATGGAAGCCGTTCTAACCCAGAACGGTTTGAAGAAAGCTCTAGCTGGGAAGAAGAAGAAACCAGCTACAATGACAGATGAAACTTGGGAAGATTTGGATGACAAGGCACGTTCAACCATTCTTTTGTGCCTGTCTAAAGAGGTTCTACGTGAGGTGGTAAGTGAGACGACTGCGTCATATTTATGGTCCAAGCTGGATACGCTTTACATGGCCAAAACTCTGGCGAATACGCTACGCCTGAAGGAGCGTCTGTACACAATCCGTATGACGGAAGGTATTTCTATTAAGTCTCACTTAGATGAATTCAATTCTATTTTATTGGACTTGGAAAATATTGATGTCATAATTGACGATGAGGATCGTGCTGTTTTATTGCTTGTTTCTCTCCCTAAATCATACAAGCATTTCAAGGAAATTATGCTGTATGGTAATAGTAGTGATACACTTACTTTCGACAATGTTAAGTCAAACCTATTGTCCAAAGAAAAGTTTGACTTTGAAATTAAGTCTGAGGACAAAGTTGAAGGCTTGACTGTAAGGGGTCATTCACTTGAAACAGAGAGTAGCAATAAAAAATCTAGATCCAAGTCCAACAAATCCTGTAAGTACTGCAAGAAGCATGGTCATTATGTGACTGAATGCTTCAAGCTGAAAAACAAGCAAGAGAGAGAAAAGAAGTCCGCTGAAGCTAGTGTTGTTGAAAGTGATTCAGATGGTGATGTGTTGTTATCTGTTAGCTCCGGTGAGAAACGGAGTGAAACCGAGTGGATTTTGGACTCTGGTTGTACATTTCACATGTGTCCCCACAAAGATTGGTTCATTTCTCTAGAACCGGTTGATGGTGGAGTTGTCTTGTTGGGTAATGATACCCAATGCAAGGTTAGTGGAATTGGAAGTGTTCAGATTAAAACTCATGATAACGTTGTCAGGACTCTTACCAATGTCCGGTATATTCCTGATTTGAAACGCAATCTGATATCATTGGGCACCTTGGAATCTCTGGGGTGCAAGTACACAGCTGAAGGTGGAGTTCTAAAGGTCATCAAAGGCTCTTTTGTTCTCATGAAAGCTTCTCGTTTTGGAAGCTTGTACGTCATGCATGGCAGTACTGTGACAGGTTCAGTTGCGGTATCCTCATCAATGTCTGATGCATCTACTAGCACCGCACCTCTCGTCTAGCCACAACGAGAGTATTCCATTGCTATGGATCGTCTTAGGAGGACAATTAAAAAACCTGCTAGGTATGCTAGTGATGATGAAACCAACATGGTTGCTTATGCTCTTTCAGTCGCATAGGAAGTTGATGGTGATCCATCCTGCTATTCTGAAGCTTTTCCTATTTCTAAGTTCAAGCAGTGCTTGAGTTTAGTCGGCTGTTCCAATTGTTAATTCTACCATGAATTTGATCCAAGGTGGAGATTGTTAGAAATAAAATGTGGCTCAAATTGTGTGGCTCAAAATCATGAAGACCACTCACCATGAAACTAGCGTTGTTCATCATCCATGTTTCACATCTTCACCTAATTTCTTGGGTCTTCTTACAATCACCACATTTGTCTCTACTTTTTAATGTATAAATAGCTTTGCTTGTTTTTGTAATTACACATCAATTCATTTGAATTCATTTATATATTCCTTCTTTTGTCTCCTTACGTAGACACACACACACACACACACATATATATATATATATATATATATATATATATATATATATATATATATATATATATATATATATATATATTCCAATTTAGTAATTTCTTATTCTGTTATTTATATAGTTTTCTTCATTTACATATACCTCCTCTATAGACTGGATTTCTTTATGCCAGCGTGCCAGATAGGTTTTCAAGGACTCGCCTTCGTCTTGACGAATGTCACCCAAGTGTGTTAGGTCCTTTTGTGGCTTGATATTAGCGGCGTAATGGCTCATGAAGCGGTCTGCCAGCTCTTCAAAGTTGTGAATCGACCCCGAGGGCTGCGCCACTAGCCACCTTTGTGCTGACCCTTTCAATGTGGGTAAGAAAGCGCGACACATGACCGGATCTCGTACCCCCAAAACCTGCATCTTAGCCTGATAGCTCAGCAAATGCTCTCGGGGATCGCCGGTTCCATCGAACGTGGCATGTTCCGGGAACTTGAAGTCACCCGGTATCTTAAAAGCCATAACCTCGTCTGAGAAGGGTAAGGCGGTCAGTAACGTACGTCCTGGGGATTTGGCTTTTCCCTCCATCCGTTCTTTCAGATTTCGCACCTCTTGTACTAAGTTCGCCACTTCGACCCTCTCCCGGGTGCGATTTCCCGTGGATTCCGTGCTCTCACCGACTTCAGACTCAGCCGGTTGGTCGGGGTTGCGGGGGGGGGGGGGGGGGGGGGGTTGCTCCACGCGACGAGTCTCAGTCCTGGCTCTTTTGGTACGGCTCTTCTCTCGTGCAGCTTGCCGATCGCGGGCGGCTAATGGGGCACGACTGGGTTCCTTCCTACCCAATCGTTCTCTTGCCGACCGACGCCCAACGCTGGGACCCAGCCGGGAATGAACGGACTGTACCGGTTGGCTTTCGGCCCGTCGGCTCTGTTGCCGGTTGTCGGGCCTATGAGGCGGCTGTAACTCGCGCTGCGGCTGGCGAGTGACGGACTGTTCTCTCACTCCTAGGCTTGCTTCGGCGCAGGCGCGCCCGATTGCGCGTAACTGCTCCGGGGTGAGCAGGACCTGGGGAAATTGTTGGTTTATCTGTGGTGTCGGCGGCGGTGTTGTCTCGTTTTCCCGACTCCGGGCGTTTCTCCGGTTCAGCTGGCTTCTCAGGTCTGCCTCCCGTCCATTGTCATGACGGCTCGACTGTTCCTCACTTCCTGTCATGTCTGAAGCTTTTCTAATTCGACTGAGGTTCTAATTGTCGTTCCTCGGACTCGCCTCACTCAACAGGACACGTGACTCTTAGTTTCGATCCCCACAGGCGGCGCCAGTGATGGTTTTAAGGTTTTCGGGCCCAAGGAGGTCCAACACAACCTTTAGCTGGTGGGTGCACCTTTCAGTAAAATGTATGCTTATCTCGGAGATAATGCGAGTACTCGGAACCTTTTTGGTATTCTCCCCCTCTGGGTGTTCAATCCTCCCTTCTTTTACAAGAATCGAGGAGCCTTTATATAGTGGCTCCTCCTCTACCGACTTGAAGGCCCTTAATGGCCGACTTCAAGGCTAATTAAGATACGGAGCCGTTGAACGCCATTACTCGGTCGACCAACGGCTCTCCCAGGCTTGTAACGGCCCGACCGAGTCCTGCTTTCAATGTCTTAACGGCTCCCTTTTAAACGAACCTCTTCAATGCTCTCAACGGCTCCTTGAGCCGAGTCTTTTCCTGGGCTTGGGCCTCGGTCGACTCCTTGTCTCGGCCTAAGCTCCTACTGGACTCCTCTTAGTAGCTCTGAACTGGGCCCCGTGCTTGGGCCTGGGTCGACTCCCGGACTCGGCCCAATTGCTCTTCGGGCTCCTCTCGACGCTGGCCCACTTCTCCTATCTATTTTCTTTGGGCCCCTATCTCTTGGGCCGGGGTCCTCACCCCATCAATATATATATATATATATATATATATATATATATATATATATATATATATATATATATATATATATATATATATATATATATAAACCAACTCAAATGTCTTTATATTTAAGCACATTAGATAAATAAGAGCAACCTCAATAGATTCAATTTTTTATAAGGATTTTTATCATGTCAAGTTAGTATAACTGGTATAGGAGAGGAGAGAGAGAGAGAGAGAGAGAGAGAAAGTGAGAAAAAGAAAAGAAAAAAACAATAATGTCAACAAAAATTTAAAAGAACCTTTCACGCGTCATGTTGGGCAAGACAGTGCGCAAAACGCGCAGCTTGTACTTAATTTTTTGTAAAAATGGATTTCACAAAAAAACTTATCTTTGCAGTATAAAAGATATTCTTAAAAAATCACACTCCACATCAGTGTAAAAATCCTAACATAATTTTTTCTTCTGTAAAAATTCTCCCAAAAATTGTTGGTGTTGATGTCCCAATTAATACTCCATAGTAAATCAATACAAAAAAAAAAAAAAAAAAAACTACGGATTAAATGCATACTATTTAAATGTTTGTAGATTTTATTGATTCATTTATAACTTTTTGTAAGTAAATTTAATAACTACAAATTTTATTGGTCAGGGACGAGACGACGCTTCTTCTTCATTCCGTGAAATGGTATCAGAGCCATAATCATGGCTTGGCGAACACCCAGTGTTAACATGGTGCAGCAAGCAACGATCTCCAACCAAGGAGTTCCTCCCATGAACAACATCTCAGCTCCAACTCCAGCAGCAGTTCCTGTTGCAAATCCGATGGCTTTTGATCCTAGAGATCGCACCGATCCTCTGTTCCTTCATCCAAATGAGAGTCCCTCCCTGTAGCTGGTCAACACTCAACTCGAAGGACGATCAAACTACCATCCATGGGCGAGAGCCATGGAAATGGCCTTAAGATCCAAAAACAAGATGGTGATCGTGGATGGATCGCAACCAGTTCTCACTCAGAATGATCTTAGGTTCTTCTACTGGGATCAGTGCAACACCATGGTCCTCTCATGGATCCTTAAGCTCGCTCCCCTACGATTGGCAGAAGCGTTTTGTGGATCAACACAGCAGAAGGGGTTTGGAAAGATCTGAAGAAGATATTTAGTCAACAGGATGTGTTTCGTATTGCCGAGATTCAAGCTGAAATATATCAAACCAAACAGGGTACATTGTCTGTGAACGAATACTTCACTCAATTGAAATTATTGTGGGATGAGTTACTCATTTTGAGGCCAATACCTGCCTGTGAGTGCTCACCAACTTGTGCATGTGGAAGAAATTTGTATGAGAAAGTCGTATCTCACCTTGAGAATGACATGCTCTCAGCCTTTCTAATTGGTCTCAATGATAGCTTCTCAAACACCAAGCGACAGATCATGTTGATTAAGCCATTGCCTGATGTTGGTGAGGCTTTCTCCATGGTCTCACAACAGGAGAGGCAAGTCTATTTTGATTCAAACTCCCCAACAGATAGCACAACAGGTGCTAATGCTTTCTTCACCAGGATTGAAGGCAACAACAAAAGGTCTTTCTCCAACAAAAAACAGAAGCCAGTGTGTAGTTTCTGTGGTTATACAAGGCATACCATTGAGAAATGCTACAAGAAGCATGGGTATCCCCCTGGTTGGAAGCCAAGAAACAAGGGTATAGCATCAGCAAATCAAGTACAAGCTTCTCTGCAAGAAACTGAAAATTCAGATAATAGCAGTGCTTTTAATCATGAAGATTATAGGAGATTTTTGGAATTTATGCAGCATGAAAGAATCAGCAGTTCCCCTCTAAGTGGTGCACCTACCCCTCATGTCAATGCTATAGCAGCCAACTCCATTCCTGATGCAAGAATGGAAGGTAAATTGTGTAGCAACAACTTAACAGTGAATAAACTATGTTGGTTTCTTGATAGTGGAGCCGCACATCATATTGTGTGCAATATTGATCTATTGCAGAACCCTAAGAGAACTGAGGGTGTGTATGTTGACTTATAATAGGAACTAGTACACATGGAATCCAGTAAGGGTAAATAGTGGACTCATCACAAGGCCCATAACTACATCCTTAAAGCATCAATGGTGGAAGAAACAAGAAAGTCCAATAAAAATTCCATTCGATAGAGGAAAGTATTATACGTGGCCCGTTTCAAGTGATGTCACAGATCAAAGACAATGTTTAGAAGATTCGAGGTCGAATCATTTTTCAAGAAGGGGAGAATGATGTGGTCCAACATAATGAAGATCCATTAAGAGTACAAATTGGGCCAATCACAAGATCCAAGGCCCAAATCAGCTTTATTAATTGTGGTCATCATTATTTTAAATTGTTTGGAATTAAAGAGAAAACTGTAACACCCCGTGTTATGACCTCTAAACCAATTAATCATCTAATCATTTACCCAAAAGAAAGAATTAAATTACAATAATTAATTAGGAGAAGGCCCACCATAGTCCATGGGCCCTTATCCCTAAAACCATGCCCCTAGTCCTAGAAGGAATAGAATTAGCAAGCCTATAGTATTTGGACCCTAATTGGGACTCTTAGGTATATAAATAGGGGACATAGGAGGCACCTAGAACCCACACCACAATAATCTCTTACCACACAAGAAGTTCCAAAAATCCCCCCCAGGAGAAATCAAGAAAGAAGGAATCTTAAAGAAAGACCCTTCATAGCCAAGGAAATTAATTAAGGCTAAGAGGTAACCCATGTCTCAACAAAACCTATTTTCCTTGCTATAATTATCTTCTTTGGCTTCCTCTCTACACTTGTGTCTTGATGAATCGTTTATGATATTGATGATATGATCTTGATGATTGTGAGATGATTTTATGTGTGATCTTGATGATCTTGATGATGATAAGAGGTTCTTGATGATTATATGATATTCTTGATGAATCTTGACGTTTCTTGATGTTAAAAGACGAACTATGATTTTGATGATTTAAATATGATTAGAGCCCTAGGTCAAATTGGGGATTTCGTATCGTGTTATTCTTGATATAATTGGGTGGGGATTTCGCATGTTCGAGTGTTGATTATGTTTAGAAATCATGATAGGATGTGTGCTATATGATTCTTGCTTTTGATCCGTTAATTGTCTACGTGGTGTCATCAATTGCATCTAAAAGTGTCTGAGCATGGTTTCGGGTTCCACAACGGATCCCGAGACGTTTACTTTGATAAAGAGTCAGTGGGGGGTAGGTGGGGGTAGGGGGACCCGCCACCTACCCGCTGCCCGAAAAGGACGCCGCCTGCAGCGAGCAGACGACTGCCCGCCGGGCACCCGTTGCCCGGAGGCTTGTCGCCAGCGGGTGGTCCTCCACCCACCGGCTACCCGCTGGAATTTACCCACCTTGGATCTTCGGCTTCCCCGTTTGATGTTTCCCCGACCCTCGTGGTGTCCCAACGGACTCCGTTTATCGTGCCTAAGTCTAGTTTGATGTTTCGGGTACCGTTCGTAGGATAAATGAGTCTTATATATCGCATGCTAGTTGAATTGGTATACCGTTGGCCTAGGTGAAAGGAGTATGAACCCCTTGAGATTATTCCTAGTATGTGGATGACCACGCATAGGTTTCATTATACGTTTACTCCCCTTTCCCAATGTGTTAATGTGGGTTGCATGTGCTTGCTACGTTTTATGTGTGCATGATACCCCAATTTGGTTGCGATCAAATTGGTTATTCCTGAGCTGCGGTTCAGAAGCTGGCTGCGGTCAGAATTACACTCTCGGGCTGCGGTCCACCGTTTGGTTGCGATCAAACGTTTTACATGAGCTGCGGTTCATATTCCTGGCTGCGGTCAGATGATCACTCTTGGGCTGCGGTCCACTGTTTGGTTGCATCAAACATTATGATGAGCTGCAGTTCATCGGTCGGTTGCGATCAACCCCTTCGTATTGCGATACGAGTGTAACACCCCAGATTTTCAGGATATTTAAAACTTATAAAATAAAGGTGAAATCTCATTAAATCCCAAAACATAACACAAGAGCATGGGTGCTATGCCACACCTGAGCTAGAGAACTCAGGTGCACAAGCTAACTAACTAATATCCTCAAATAGTATCAATACTAAATCATGGCACGCAGGCCGAAGGGGAAAAACTATCTAAGCTACGTCCAAGCTTCTAGCGTGCTCCAGTGATCTACTCATCTGTGCCTGAAAGCCAAATATATCTGTTCAGCGAGAGATGCTGGTAACCCACTCCAACGCGTTGAAATACAATACATACACACACACACACACACACACACACATATATATATATATATATATATATATATATATATATATATATATATATATATAGATATATATGAAAAGTCATTTTGAACATGAGGATACCTCCTACGAACTCTAGCTTTAAAACATGGATAGACTCAACAGATAGGGCTAAGCACAGACAACAGTTATACCGAACATATACAGTTTACAACAGGCAAGACAGATAAGACAAGCACAATTAATAATCATAACCCAGCATATACAATCCCCGATATAAATCTCATAGTCTCATCCCCAAGATACTCATAACAACAACTCATCCATACTTCATCACATAGCACACTTTGTTGGCGCCACAGGACCAATCGCATGCCCATACATGAGGGTCAGCGCATATAGCTCTGACACGGCCCCGCAGCACCCTGCCCCGTCTCACACCACGGAGGGGTCGATCGCAACCGACCGATGAGCCGCAGCTCTATATAATATTTATATACCTGACCGGTCTCTACCAGCCTGGTTAACAGTTGGGATGGTTCTCAACCCATTCAACTGCCCGTATAGTGGACCTCTGTCCTATATAATATTTATATACCTGACCGGTCTCTACCAGCCTGGTTAACAGTTGGGATGGTTCTCAACCCATTCAACTGCCCGTATAGTGGAACTTAGTCCTATATAATATTTATATACCTGACCGGTCTCTACCAGCCTGGTTAACAGCCGGTATGGTTCTCAGCCCACCCGACTGCCCGTATAGCCCGATTGATCTCAACCAAGTCGGGGTAACATGCACACATAACATATAGCAAGCACATGCAACCCACATTAACACATTGGGAAGGGGAGAAAACGTATAACAAAACCTATGCGTGATCCTTCACATACTAAGAATAGTCCTAAGGGGTTCATACTTCTTTCACCTAGGTCAACGGGGTACCAATTCAACTAGCATGCAATATAATAGACCCATACGACCTACGAACGGTACCCAAAAATCAAACTAGACATAGGCACGGTAGACGGAGTCCGTTGGGACACCACGGGGGTCGGGGGAACATCAAACGGGAAGCCAAAATCCCCAATTGGGGTGTAAACCAGCGGGTAGCCAGTGGGTGAGGGTTCACCCGCCGGCGGCAGCCGTTCCGGGCAGCGGGTGCCCGGCGGGCAGCTGCCCGCCTGCCGGCTGCCCGCTGCCGGCGTTGCCCAAGGAGGCCGCGGGTAGGTAGCGGGTCCCCTACCCCCACCTACCCCCCACTGACTCTTTTCATAAAAAAACACCCCGGGAACCTTTGTGGAACCCGAAACCATGCTTAGACACTTTCAAACGCAATTGATAACACACGTAGACAATTAACGGATCAAAATCAGGAAACAAACGGCACATAACCTATCATGCTTTTCTAAACATAATAAACACCCAATCATGCGAATTTCCACCCAATATACCAAGAATAATTCCATACGATACAACCTAGGGTTCTAATCAATTTTAAATCAACAAGGTCACGATTCATCCTCTAACATCAAGATTCGGTAAGAATATTATATAAACATCAGGAACATCCTACAATCATCAAGAACATCATGTAGTCATCAAGAACGTCATATAATCATCAAGAACACCATAATTATCAGGAACCTTTCATCATCAAGATCACCCATGGAATTATCCCATCAATCATCAATAATAACACAAATCATCAATACACAATAATATGGGGAAATCCTAAGAGGGGAATCATAGCTATGAAAATAGGTTTTTTGGGGTGGTGGAATGTTTATTGTGGTGGGGGGTTTCTAGGTGCCTCTTAAGCCCCCTATTTATATATTTAGGAGTCTTAGTTAGGAACTAATATTATAGGCTTGCTAATTCTATTTCTTTTGGAACTAAGGATTGGGTTTAGGGATAAGGGCCTGTGGACTATGGTGGGCCTTTCCTAATTAATTATTGTGATTTAATTCTTTCTTTTGGGTAATTGATTAAATAATTTAATTGATTTTAGGGATCGTAACACGGGGTGTTACAACGAGGCAGGGTGCTGCGGGGCCGTGTCAGAGCTATATGCGCCGACCCTCATGTATGGGCATGCGATTGGTCCTGTGGCGCCACCAAAGTATGCTTGTGTGATGAGATAAGAATTGAATGATGACGTGAATGAGATGAAGTGGATTTATGACCATAGGATATATGCTAGTATCTTTATATGCTTGGTTATAACTGTTGAATGTGCTTATCCCTATCTGTCGAGTCTATTCCTGGTTTTAAAACTAGTGTCTCTTAAGTATATATCTTCCTGCTTCAAAATGATTTTCGCATATCTATATATATCTATCTATAATGTATTTCAACGCGTTGGAGTGGGTTACCAGCATCTCTCGCTGAACAGATATATTTGGCTTTCAGGCACAGATGAGTAGACACTGGAGTGCGCTAGAGATTTGGAGCGTAGAGTAGATAGTTTCCCTTTCGGCATGCGTGCCATGCTTATGTACTGACATTATTGAGGATATTAGTTAATTAGCCTGTGCACCTGAGTTCTCTAGCTCAGGTGTGGCTTAGCACCCCGCACTCTTATGTTATGTTTTGGGATTTAATAGGAATTTACATTCATTATATAAGTCTTAAAAGTTATAAAATTTCGGGGTGTTACAAAAACACTAGTTTGTATTTAGAAAGGATTCCTTAAACCCCTTTCTAAATAGGACTATATTTACTTGCTTTCTAGATTAGGTTTAAGACTCTTTTGTATTTAGAAAAGGATTCCTTAAATAGGACTATATTTACTTGCTTTCTAGATTATGTTTAAGACTCTTTTTCCCATTGTATTTAGGATTACAATGCTGCCCTATACTTATAAATAGGGCACATCCATATCAGTTTTAGGGAGGCTTCAATTCAATAAAATTTTTAAGTTTTTCTTTACACTTGTGTAAGAAACCTTATGGCTAATTGTGGACTCAATTAGTGGCTAGTCGTGGACTCGACTAGCAAATTGATTCGTGGACTCGAATCAATCTTCCCTTCTTCAACCTTAGATTTAGGTTCGTGGACTCGTTCTTGAATCGAAGGAAACTAGATCCGACTCTAGTTGATTGAAGATTGCATCATCGAGGTACTTGAAGCTACAATGGGATTCTTCTAAGTCTTTGAGGATTCGAGACAAAGGGTTTCTCATGAGGTTTAAGGTATTTTGATCCATCTCTATCTTTACTTTTGAGAGAATTCTTGGGACAATATTCCATCTTTATTTGAACCTTGGATTAGGTTCATATCAATTTGGTATCAATAATAGGAACCAGTACACATGGAATCCAGTAAGGGTAAATAGTGGACTCATCACACCAAGGTAAGGGTACAAAACTCTAACTCGACATTACTATAAACATTGGCCCCGTAGAACAGCAACATGGCACCAAACAGAAGACAATCAAGGACTCCGGAACCCACCACACACGACCCCCTGACTCAAACCCTACAGCAACTAACACAAGTCGCCCAGACACTAAGCGACGTAGCTCTCCGCAACAACAGACCCCCACTACCTCCATCAAACACGAACTCAGAAGTCGCCCGACAAGTTTCAAATCATCGACCACCCACGTTCTCAGGAGAAGAAGATCCCGTAATCCTTGAGGAATGGATCCGGCCCTTCGACAAGATTCTAGGGGTGGTAGAATGCCCAGAGGAGCGTCGTGTAGAGATAGCCTCATTCTATTTCGGATACGAAACAGACCTTTGGTGGATCCACGAGGGGCCCACTTACCGACAAGAACCAGGGTTCGACTGGGAAAACCTCAAAACACGACTACGAGAACGATTATATCCAACACACGTAAAAGCATCCATGCACGAAGAGTTCCTCCACTTGAAACAAGGAACGACTACCGTCATGGAGTACCATAAACGGTTCCTCGAGCTAGCACGCTTCGCACTCAGAGCTGCCACTTTGAGCAATACACGAGTGGAGTGTGTGTAGTGCACCCCCAGAGCCATATAATCCACCTCTTACCTGTGAGCTGAGAATAGAGAGGGAGCGAACCAACTTTTTTTTTTTGTTTCACTAACATGAATACTCACATATCTTCTTGTTTTTAGATTTTGTTTCTCATCTACAGATGGCTGAAGAGGTTCCAAACACACGTAAGAGATTATAGCAGAAAATAGATGCTCTAACCTTCGCCACGAAAGGGTTACTCACAAAAATGACTAATCTTGAGCAACTCCATCAACAAGTGCAATCATTGCACAATGAGGAGCGACACTTGCCACAGATAGGAAAAGTGGATTCTAGATACCAAAGGATCCAACAACCTAATGCGGAGTTAGGAAACATTAAACATGAAATTCCTTATTTTTTCGGTGAAAAGGGACCTAATGAATACATAGAATGGGAGAATGATGTTGAAACTCTTTTTTATTTAAAGCACTATTCTGATCTTACAAAAATTAGGCTAGTTGCTACATCTTTTAAGGGGTATGAATTGTCTTGGTGGCGAAAAAGAAATAGAGAGAGTTGCTAATTTTATTCCTTATGAATCTTGGGTTCAAGTGAGCGAAGATATGCGCCTAACCTTTCGTCCTAAATCTTTTTTGTATGATCTTGAAAGAAAATTGCAGGGAACAATGCAAGGAATAAAGTCAGTTAACAAGTACCACCAAACTATAAATATTTTGCTTAAACAGAGAGGCATACATGAAGAAGAGACAAAAACTGTTGCTCGTTTCGTACATGGATTGAACTTAGAAGTTCAATGTGGAATGAGTTTTCAGAGATATGACACCCTTTATGATGCCATGTATGCTGCACGTGAATCTGAGGCAAAAATCAAAGAGATGAAAATGTACAAGTCCAAAAATGATGCATCAAGATGGAACAACATTCGTTCCACTTCTCAAAAGCGTGATGAACATCCTCCTCCAAGAGATGATTCACGAGACAAAGGTAAGGAAAAGGTAAGTGAGGCAGCGAGGCCTCAACATGATAGAGAATTGATTTGTTATAGATGTAATGAGAGAGGCCACATAGCTCGTGATTGTCCTAACAAGAGGGTAGTTAAGATAACAACACAATCTAAAAATTTTACTTCTTGTCTTGAATATAAATCTGAGGATGAGGTTTGTGACCATTTTGAAACCCCCAATGAACATGTTGAGGGAGAACCATTCATACCTTTAGATTTTGATTCTAAATATGCTGATAGTGAGTCAAGTCATACTCTTGTTGTTAAGGAGATTTTGAATGTTCACCCTTTAAAAGAAGATGAGTCTCAAAGAGAAAATATATTTTGTGCTAAAGGGTCAATTAGAGAGAATGCTTGTGCTATGGTAATAGATTCTAGAAGTTGCACAAATATGGCTAGTGCAGCTATGGTTAAATTTCTCCAGTTACCTTTGCTTAATCATCCAAATCCTTATTGTTTGCAATGATTAACTGATGCAGGAGAAGCTAGAGTAACCAAACAGACTCTTATTCCTTTATCTATTAACAGTTACACTGATGAAATCTTGTGTGATAATATCACAATGCAGGCTGCTCATATCTTGTTAGGTAGACCATGGCAATTTGACAGAAAAATAAGTTTTGACGGAATGAGGAACACTTATGTGTTTCACATGAATGGAGTTACATATGTCTTGCCTCGTTTATATCGTAAACAAGTAGAAGAAATTCAACCGACATTGATGCAAGCCCTCAAACTAGCCTCAAAGAAGGAGGAAATCAAAGAGAGAAAGGTGGAACCTCTATGTTTGGAATTGCAATCACCACTCCAATCCTCTAACTCAGTTTGTAGCCAAACAAAGGGACCATAATCAGTGATACAGTGGAAAGGACCATCCCAAGGTGTCGAAGTGCAACCTCTCTTGGTAACTAAAAAGGATAGTATGCAAGAGAAAGGAAGGGGAGTCAACTTTCTACTCACTTTTATTTCAAAAGCATGCATTAAAATTCTCTAGATTTCTTTGCCATGTTTCTATTAATGACCTACTTGCTAGATGTGTTAGAAATTTGTTTGCCTCCATACATCCAAGATTCCTTAATTTTGATTTTACTAAAACTTTATTTGATAGAGATAAGGAATCACTTGGAAGTTATAAGGCACATTTGAAAACTTCTTATGGCAAATACTACTTGCACAAGGGGTTTTGGTTCAAAGTCAATGGGATTGACACTTTTTGCCTTGTTTTGGGCAATGATTTAATTGTTGATTCACATAAGAGACATTTTGATTCTCCAAAGAGTGATGATGTTTTGCATGGATATTTTCATTGGCCAAAGAAGAAAAAAGATGTAAAATCTTATGTTCAGAATTGTGCTACTTACCACCATAATACATCTAAATCATTACTTGATATTTCCATGAATTTTCTGTTTGATTTTACCTTAAGTTCTAGGAGGAAAGATTTTGTGCTTGTTGACAATTCAAACAAGATGCCTAAATTTAATGTCTCATTTTGTTGAATTATTACAATCCAGAATGTTTAAATTCCATGATGTGTCATTAGACTTAATTACCTTACTTGTTGATTGTAGGATGATGATTGGAGTGACTCGTGTTGCATCCCAAGAAAAAGTTCCATGAGCGTGATAAAACAGAAAGTGAGCTTGCTACTTTGTCTTTTATTGAAGATTTGGATTCGAGGACGAATCCTTTTCAAGAGTGGGAGAATAATAGGAACCAGTACACATGGAATCCAGTAAGGGTAAATAGTGGGCTCATCACAAGGCCCATAACTACATCCTTAAAGCATCAATGGTGGAAGAAACAAGAAAGTCCAATAAAAATTCCATTCGGTAGAGGAAAGCATTATAAGTGGCCCGTTTCAAGTGATGTCACAGATCGAAGACAATGTTTAGAAGATTCGAGGTCGAATCATTTTTCAAGAAGGGGAGAATGATGTGGTCCAACATAATGAAGATCCATTAAGAGTACAAATTGGGCCAATCACAAGATCCAAGGCCCAAATTAGCTTTATTAATTGTGGTCATCATTATTTTAAATTGTTTGGAATTAAAGAGAAAACACTAGTTTGTATTTAGAAAGGATTCCTTAAATCCCTTTCTAAATAGGACTATATTTACTTGCTTTCTAGATTAGGTTTAGGACTCTTTTTGTATTTAGAAAAGGATTTCTTAAATCCCTTTCTAAATAGGACTATATTTACTTTCTTTCTAGATTATGTTTAGGACTCTTTTTCCCATTGTATTTAGGATTACAATGCTGCCCTACACCTATAAATAGGGCACATCTATATCAGTTTTAGGGAGGCTTCAATTCAATAAAATTCTTAAGTTTTTCTTTACACTTGTGTAAGAAACCTTATGGCTAATTGTGGACTCAATTAGTGGCTAGTCGTGGACTCGACTAGCAAATTGATTCGTGGACTCGAATCAATCTTCCTTTCTTCAACCTTAGATTTAGGTTCGTGGACTCGTTCTGGAATCGAAGGAAACTAGATCCGACTCTAGTTGATTGAAGATTGCATCATCGAGGTACTTGAAGCTACCATGGGATTCTTCTAAGTCTTTGAGGATTCGAGACAAAGGGTTTCTCATGAGGTTTAAGGTACTTTGATCCATCTCTATCTTTACTTTTGAGAGCATTCTTGGGACAATATTCCATATTATTTGAACCTTGGACTAGGTTCATATCAATTTACCAAATGGACAAAATACTCAAGTATCCCATGTTGGGACTGTCCAACTCTCTGCTGAATTGATCTTGATGAATGTCTTGTGTGTGCCCAACCTCGACTATCACTTGATATCCTTGGGAGAATTGATAAGAGGTTCAAATTGCAAAGTGTTGTTCCATTTTAATCAGTGTGTTGTACAGGGTCAACACCATGGGAAGATTATTGGTCTAGTTGAGCTAAGGAAAGACCTGTATCCGTTTGTTTTTCCTGTTCCTGTTCAGTCCAAAACAATTGTAAATCTGTGTAGTTTTTGGCATGCAAGAATAGGGCATGCCTCTGAAAAGAAAATTGGATTGTTGCATAATGTAAATAATAAGATCTGTAATGACAAACCAATTGTTTGTGAGAATTGTCATTTTGCAAAATAGAAAAGGTTACCTTTTCAGCATAGTCTATCTACTACAAATAACTGTTTTGACCTAGTGCATGCTGATATATGGGGACCTTACCACACTCCCACTATCTATGGTCATCATTATTTCCTAATTTTGGTTGATGATCACAGTAGAGCTACTTGGATTTATCTAATGAGTGGAAAGAATGAAGTCAGACAACTTATACAGTACTTCTATGAGCTGGTTAACACACAATTTGGCAAATCTATAAAATGTTTAAGGACTGATAATGGCAAAGAGTTTCTAATGGAAGAGTTCTATCAAAGGAAGGGGATGCTACATCAAAAATCTTGTGTCTATACTCCTCAACAAAACAGTGTTGTTGAAAGGAAACATGGCCATATTCTATTAGTAGCAAGGGTTCTTAGATTTCAAGCTAACCTACCTGAGTCCTTCTGGGGAGATTGCATTATGCATGTTGTCTATCTGATCAATAGGCTTCCATTAGTGGCCTTAAATGACAAGATCCCATATTAGGTCTTGTTTAATAAAGCTCCACAGTATCATCATCTCAAAGTCTTTGGTTGCCTAGCTTTTGCTCTTGTGCCTAGCTGCCAAAGGCATAAGTTTGAACAAAGAGCTAGGAAATACATTTTTCTAGGTTTTGCTAATGGAATCAAAGGATATAAGCTGTTTGATTTGCAAACCAAGGAGATTTTATTGTCTAGGGATGTCAGCTTCTATGAGAACTCTTTTCCCTACCAGAATTCAAGTGTTGAGCCAGCAGGGCTGATCTTACCCTCAAATGCCCCACCTCATATGGATACTAAGGATCAGTATTCTTTGACAGCCAATGCTGAACCTGAAGTTCAATATGTACAACCAGATCAGATGGAGAATCCTACAGCTCCAGATCATATACATATAACACAACCAAGGAGATCAGCAAGAACAAGAACAACACCTGCCTACCTAAGTGACTACACATGCCAAAGTGTCACTGCAAAGAAAACCTCTCCTCATCATATTTCAAAGGTCATATCTTATGATAGTCTATCACAAGGATACAAAGCTTTTGCAGTCAACATTATGGAAGCTAAAGAACCAAAGACCTACAATGAGGCAATACAGCAGGGTTGTTGGAAGAAAGCTATGGAAGATGAGATAAAATCACTACAAGATAACCATACTTGGGAACTAACAGACCTCTCACCTGGTAAAGTCCCAATTGGTTGCAGATGGGTATACAAAACCAAATTGAAAGCTGATGGAACAATTGAGAGATACAAAGCTAGGTTGGTTGTCAAGGGATATACTCAAACACCTGGACTGGATTACTTGGATACCTTTAGTCCAGTGGCCAAGGTAACCACCATCAGAATGCTCTTGAATGAATGTAAATAATGCCTGGATGTAAATAATACCTTTAGTCCAGTGGCAAAGGCTGGAATCTTCATCAATTGGATGTAAATAATGCCTTCTTGCATGGTGACTTGAATGAAGAAGTATACATGAGGTTACCTCCTGGTTTTAACTCTTCAAAACCTGGACAGGTGTGCAGACTAGTGGAATAGAGTTTGAATTTCATCAATCAGTTACAACAAATGGAGATTACATATTATTAAAGATAAGTGACGAGAGACTCTCCTATCTAATACAGAAGCTCAAGTCAACTAAATCTAAACCACATAAAAGAACTATATAATATAAAGAATAATAACACTCACTAAGACACCCCCTCAAGCACAAGGTTGGTGTGAAACAACATTGAGCTTATCTCGAAGGAGCGTGAACCTGGGCCCTGTGAGCGGTTTGGTGAAGATGTCTGCCAACTGGTCTTTGGTAGACACAAAGTTGACTACGAAGTCTCCTGAGGCAACTTTATCCCGAACAAAATGGTAATCAATCTCGACGTGCTTCGTCCGGGCGTGAAATACGGGATTTGCACATAGATAAGTTGCTCCAAGGTTGTTGCACCAGAGAGTGGCTGGGTAAGAGGAGTGCAGACCTAACTCTCGTAGTAAAGAGACAAGCCACGTGACTTCCGCGGAGACATCGGCAGGAGCTTTATACTCAGCTTCTGTGGACGATCGTGCTACTGTTCGCTGTTTTCTGGACAGCCATGAAATCAGATTGGTGTCGAGAAAGACAGCATATCCACTTGTGCTCTTCTTGTCGATCGGACATCCTGCCCAATCTGAGTCTGAGAATGCCTGAATAGTCGTGGACGTGGAAGGAGAAATACGCAAGCCATAGCTGATAGTACCCTTTATATAACGCAATACCCGTTTGGCTAAACCCCAGTGATCTTCTGTAGGCGCATGCATAAACTGACATAAGCGACTTACGGAATAGGACAAGTCTGGCCTTGTGATCGTCAAATACTGTAGGGCCCCAATAATGCGCCTGTACTATGTCGGGTTCTCATACGGAGTTGTTGCAGAAGACACTGGTGACGTGACGGCGGCAGGTGTGGTAAGCGGCTTACAGTCAATCATCCCGGCACGATTGAGTAGGTTCGTCATGTACCGTCTCTGAGACAAAATTAAGCCACCATCTACTAACATGGTTTCAATACCCAAAAAGAATCCCGGCTTTCCAAGATCACGAATCTTGAAGGTGGAGGCAAGCCGTTGAAGCAAGGTATTTATCAACACAGCATCATTCCCCATCATGATGATGTCATCTACATAAACAAGTAGAAATACTCGTGATGTACCCGATGTCGTGGATGATTCAAACCCTGCAAGAAGTAAGAATTCGTGAAGCCTCTTAAACCAGGCCCGCGGGGCCTGCTTTAACCCATAAAGAGAGCGCTGCAGGTGGCAGACGTGATCGGATGTGTCGAAACTTCATAACCAGGTGGCTGCTTCATGTAAATAGTCTCGGTTAAGTTTCCATTCAAGAAAGCATTATGGACATCTAACTGGCGCATTGTCCAGTTAGAAGAGATAGCAAGAGAGAACAGCAGCTGAACGGTGGTCGGTTTAACCACTGAACTATAAGTATCAAAAAAATCTTCGCCTGCAACCTGGTTGAACTCTTTGGCAACTAGGCGAGCTTTATAGCGCTCGACTGAGCCGTCAGCTGTGCGCTTGGTGCGAAACACCCACTTGCAGCCGATGATATTCATGTGAGGTTCTGGCGCAACCAGATGCCAAGTGCTGTTGTGAAGGAGCACATTAAACTCCTGATCCATGGCTTCACGCCACTGTGGATGCCCTACAGCTTGGGAATAACAAGTCGGATCAGTAGTTATATTTAGAGCCTGAAACTGCTCGTCCGTGTCCCTAGTCTGATGACGAAGGCGCATGACATGTCCTCGATCCTGTGGTTCGGTACGCCGACGCTTAGCCCTGACACGAGGTGGTCCGGTAATGGCTAAGGGACCAGGTTCACGCGCTAATGGCATAGGTTCAGACTCTGAGGGCACCGGGGTGCTGCTAGGCCGTGGGACCATCGGGGAAAGCCGTGGGACTATGGGCCCAGATGCCCACGGTGTTGAATCTGGAGATGTAGACGGGGCGGGTGTCCCGATGGGAACACCGTCTCGTCAAACCGGACATGACGACAGATATAAACTTTCCCAGTTGCACGATCCATGCATCTATATCCCCTAAAGGACGGGGGGTAACCTAAGAAGACACAGGGTGCCGAGCGGTATTCTATCCTATGGCGATTGTAAGGCCTTAGATAGGGATAACACCGGCACCCAAAAATTCGAAGAAACGTGTATAGAGGAGACACTTTGTATAGACGTGAGTAAGGACTGTCAAAGTTTAACACTGGAGTTGGGAGGTAATTTATTAGACACGTAGCGGTTTCGAAGGCAAAATCCCAATATTCCATTGGTACCGACCCTTCAGCGAGTAAAGCAAGACCCGTTTCGACAATGTGTCTGTTACGACGCTCAACACGCCCATTTTGTTCATGTGTGTAGGCACATGACTGCCGGTGATTAATACCCAGTGTTTGGAACATAGTGTGTAATTTTTGGTACTCACCCTCTATATCAGATTGTATACTTTTGATAGAGTGCGAAAATTGCCGCTCTACTAACACCCGGAACAATTCAAAACTTTTATAAACGTCTGATTTTACCCGTAACGGATAAAACCAGCAGGATCGAGAATAGTCGTCTACAAATAATAGAAAATAGCGAAAACCAGTACAAGAAACTACCAGAGTCGGGCCCCATACATCGGTAAAGATTAAGTCTAACACATTTGTACTGGAATTATGAACTCTATCTAATTTAAAACGTGACGACTTTCCGAGGTGACAAGCCGTGCAAGACTCCAAAGATTTTTGTTTATTTGGTGAAACTGGACAATTCTTGAGAATACGGTTCTGAATGACACCGTGCGGGTGACCTAGCCTGCGGTGCCAAATATCTGAAGTGGCCCGGGAACTGACGAAACGCAAAATGGGTGTGAGAAAGCGGAAGCTTGTACAATCTCCCGGAGGTTGGCCCTTTAAGCAGAGTTGCCTTGGTTTTGGAATCCTTCACAATAAAACAATCGTTATGAAATTCAAAATAAACGTTGTTTTCTTTAGTGAATTTATTAATAGAAAGTAAAGGGACGGACAAACTCGGGACATGTAACACATTAGACAAACTTAGAGATTTTGACACGGACGGGATCGATGCATGACCGACACGTGAGATAGTCAAACATGCGTTGTTCCCGACTCGTAGGACATCGGGGCCGGTGTATTCGTCCGAGCGAGACATCATGCTTGCATCCGGCATGGCGTGGGCGGTGGCACCGGTGTCGGGGTACCATCCGTCCGACGAAACTACCGATGGCGTAGCTGGTAGATCGCCGGCAGTGGCAACGTGGGCTTCGGCAGACGGCTACGTTGTGTAACGCTTAAAACAGTAGACCGCCGTATGTCCTTGAGCACGGCAGATCTGACATCTCGGAGCACCACGTCCGTTCCGGCCACCTCTGCCACGGCCATTTCGACCATTACCGCCACGGCCACCTCGCCATTGTTGTCCAGTGCCGGAATGGCGTCCGCCATCGCCGTTCGAACCCTGGCCTCGCCCCACATACATGGCCGTATGATGTCCACCGCTGCTATCGCCAACTAAGGAGTACTCATCGGAGATGATGAACTCATGGGCTTGAAGAAAATCCGCCAGTTGAAGGAGCGAGACAGAGTTGTTGGTAGCGGTCAGTGACGCCACCATGACGCGAAGATCCTGTCGCAACCCTCGCAGCACGTAGAGAATCTGCTCGGAGGAGGAGAGCAGTCGGCCGCCTTGAGCTAATGCTTCCACGAGCACCTCTGCACGTCCCAAGTACTCAGCGGTGGAGGAATTCCCTTGCCTCAGCGACTGGAATTGGCCAAGAAGGCTGAGGCAGTGAGCTTGCGTGGAGGATCCGAGCGCCGTTGTGATCGACGTCCACACTTCCGTTGCAGTCTCCCGACCGACGGCTAGATGAAGCACTTCATCGGACATGGAGGAGATTAACATCGACAAGATCGACTGGTTTTGGTGCACCCAGGCCTTGTGCGTTGGGTTGGGAATTACGCTGGTCGCTGGCGTTGTACCGGAGCCGGAGTCTCCGGCCGTAGCAGCTGCAATCATTGCCGGTGGACACGGCGTGGAGCCGTCCACATACCCCAGCAGATCCTGCCCTCTCAGAAATGGGATTAGCTGAGTCCTCCAAAAGAGGAAGTTGCGACTGTTCAGTTTCATAGAAACATGGTGATGGGTGCCGGCCAGAGGGTTGGCGGTTGCCGGTGAGGGAGAGCCGCCGGCTGAGACTGTGCGCTCAGAGGATTGCGACATATCGCTGATGGGTTTTCCAGTTGGGATTGTGTGGGTAAGGTGGAGAGAGAAAAAAGGATCGTAACCTATCTGATACCAGAATAGAGTTTGAATTTCATCAATCAGTTACAACAAACGGAGATTACAGATTATTAAAGATAAGTGACGAGAGACTCTCCTATCTAATAGAGAAGCTCAAATCAACTAAATCTAAACCACATAAAAGAACTATATAATATAAAGAATAATAACACTCACTAACATAGTGAAGTCTTTATATGGTCTTAAACAGGCTAGTAGACAATGGAATATAAAGCTAACTCATGAGCTGCTAAGCATGGGTTTCAAACAAGCTATTTCTGATTCTTCTTTGTTCACCAGAGGCCAAGGAGAAGACTTTGTGGCTTTATTGGTATATGTTGATGATGTTGTAGTAGCAACTCCAAACCTAGGCAAAATTCAACAAATCAAAGGACATCTTGACAGTGTTTTCCACATTAAAGACCTTGGTCCTCTAAAATTTTTCCAGGGATTGGAAGTGGCAAGGAACAACAAAGGCATCTCCATGTCCCAAAGAAAGTATGCCTTGGAACTGCTAGAAGAGACAGGCTTTCTGGATAGTAAACCTGCCAAGACTCCTATGGTCACATCTATAAAATTCAGCAAGAGTAATGGCAACACACTTGAAGATGCCACTCAATTCAGAAGACTTGTAGGCAAGCTTCTACATTTAACCATCTCAAGGCATGATATAAGTTATGCCACTCAGCAGCTGTCTCAGTTCCTAGAGTCCCCTACTGACATTCACATGCAAGCAGCCCATAGAATACTAAGGTACATCAAAGCAGCTCCAGCTCAAGGATTGTTCTTCTCAGCCAGTTCTTCCTTGCACATTAAGGGCTTTACTGATTCTGATTGGGCTGCATGCCTGGACACAAGGAGATCTATCACAGGCTTCTGCATCTTCCTTGGCTCTTCTTTAGTCTCATGGAAGTCCAAGAAACAGGTGACCATATCAAGAAGTTCCTCAGAGGCAGAATACAGAGCCCTAGTCACAGCCACATGTGAGATACACTGGCTTCTCTATCTACTGCAAGACTTGGGAATAAACAATAACCCTCCAGCTTTAGTTTATTGTGACAGCAAATCAGCTATTGCTATTGCTGAAAATCCGATTTTCCATGAGAGAACCAAACATATAGAAATCGATTGTCACCTTGTGAGGGAAAAACTTCAAAATGGAACCATAAAACTGCTGCATGTCTCCACTCATAACCAGTTGGCAGATGTCTTTACAAATAATAATAATAGTAATAATAATAGTAATAATAATAATAATAATAATAACAATAGTAATAATAATAGTAATAATAACAATAACAATAACAATAACAATAACAATAACAATAACAATAACAATAACAATAATAATAATAATAATAATAATAATAATAATAATAATAATAATAATAATAATAATAATAATAATAATAATAATAATAATAATAATAATAATATGGAGAAGAAAAGCAAAAATAATTTGTATATAGTGGGCCTGTAGAAAATGAATTGTCTAAAATGTCGAGGAAAGGCCCGACTAATGATGATCCAAACGAGTGAGAAAATGTCATGGCAAATTATGCTGTGCATCTGTATGCACCATGGTGCATACGGATGCAAAAACGACGTCGTTTTAATAAAATGCGCGTCTCTCCTTAAAAAAAAAAATCAGGTTCGACTCCCAACAACAACATATGAACTAAAATTCCATAATCGATGAACTATAATTCCATAATCCAATCTATGAACTAAAAGTTCCAGAATGAATGAACTAAAATTTCATAATCTATAAACTAAAATTTCAGAAACAATGAACTACAATTCCATAATCGATGAACTATAATTCCATAATCAATGAACTAAAATTACATAATCTATGAACTAAAATTCCAAAATGAATGAACAATATGATGTTGTTGCTGAGAATCGAACCTGAATTTTTTTTAAAAGGGGAGACGCGCGTTTTTTAATAAAACGACGTCGTTTTGACATCTGTGTGCACCATGCATGGTGCATACGGATGCACAGCATAACGATTGAAATGTCATGACGCCTCAGCCCAAATGCAAACTGTAACGGCCTGTTTGGTTGAATGGAAACGATTTTCCAAAGATGTCAATTTCTCAAAATTTTAGGAAAATGTTTATTTTCTCTTATTTTGATTGTATTTGCTTTAGTTACAACCATTAAATCCTTTCGGTATGAGAATGCAATGCTGGAAAATATTCGAACTCGGGCATCGGATCATTCGATCCTATTCCTCAGTATTAATGCGATTTGCATGCCAAGGAGAAGGGGACCGCGAAAGTTCAGATTTGAAATGGCTTGGCTATTAGATGAGGGGTGCAAAGGAGTAGTAGAAACGGCCTGGCAAGAGGGGAGAACGGAGGGATTGCTGCACTGCCAGCAGTTGTGTGGAGAAAAGTTGATGCGGTGGGGTGGAGATCAGTTCCATAAATTTGGAAAGCGAATTAACCATCTGCAGCGGAGGCAAGATGCCATACGGAATAGACGAGATTTGGTAGCTCTCGTTGAGTACCAACAGATTGAGAATACCATGAAACGAGTAGAGGCCCAGGAGGATGTGTTTTGGAGGCAGCGGGCCAAGCAACACTGGCTACGCGGGGCTGATGCGAATACAAAATTTTATCACAGGTATGCTTCTGCACGCCGAAAAAAGAATTTAATTTCTACAATTAAATGTGATGCTGGTAACTGGGTGGAGGGGGATGATATGCATGCTGTTATACAGAATTATTTTGAAAATATTTTTGCCTCAAATGGACTGAGTTGTAATGATCCACTTTTTGGAGTCCTAACCCCACGAGTAACGTTGGAGCAGAATATGATGCTAGACCGCCCTTTCGAAACTAATGAGGTTAAAAAGGCTATTTTCTCAATGTATCCGGATAAGGCACCGGGGCCGGATGGGTTGAACCCGGGTTTCTACCAGCAATTTTGGGGGATAGTGGGAGGAGATGTATCTGGTTTTATAATTAATGCCTTGAATTCCTGTGTATTCCCTGAAGGATTGAATTATACTAACATTGTCTTGATACCGAAGAAAGAGATGCCTGAGACAGTAGCAGATTTAAGGCCCATCGCATTGAGTAATGTTATTTACAGAATTATGGCCAAAATGGTTGCAAATAGGATGAAAACATTGATGGGAGGATTGATCTCAGAATCCCAGAGTGCTTTTATCCCGGGAAGGCTAATCACGGATAATATCCTGGTGGCAGCGGAGGTGGGGCATTATCTGAATAGAAAGCAATGTGGTATAGTGGGATGGAGTGCATTAAAGCTAGATATGTCAAAGGCCTATGATAGAATGGAGTGGAACTTTTTGGAAAGGATGCTGACTGCTATGGGTTTTAGTGAGAAGTGGGTGAAGCTCATTATGATGTGTGTAACGACTGTTAATTATACTGTAATGATTAATGGTATAGAAGGGGGGCACGTAAAACCAACCAGGGGACTCAGGCAGGGAGACCCGCTCTCTCCGTATTTATTTATTATTTGTGCAGAGGCTCTCTCGATGATATTACAGTATGAACAGTTGGCAGGTTCAATACATGGGTGCAGAGTAGCAAGGGGGGCACCACCTGTATCACACCTATTTTTTGCGGATGATAGTCTCCTATTTTTTAAAGCAAATATCCAGGAGGCAGGAGTTATAAGGCAGTGTCTTGCAAGGTATGAGAAATTGTCAGGCCAGGTAGTGAATTATAATAAATCAAATATATGTTTTAGCAGAAATACCCAGGAGGCTGACAGGACACAGGTGGCGAATTGTTTGGGGGTGGTGCAAGCACCCAATTTTGGGAAATATCTGGGTCTACCATCTTTTGTAGGGAGAAACAAGAGAGCTGTTTTTTCGTATGTGGAGGAAAAAATCAGGCAACGAATTGGTTCGTGGAGTAAAAAGCTACTCTCTCAGGCCGGTAAGGAAGTATTATTGAAAAGTGTAGCACAATCTATGCCTACCTTTTCGATGAGTGTTTTTTTGTTACCTGAGACAGTTTGTCAGTCAATTGAGCGAACTATGAATAAATATTGGTGGGGCAATGGAAGAGAAAGGGGAATACATTGGAAGGCATGGGACAGGTTGTGCATACCAAAAAAGTATGGCGGTATGGGTTTTAAAGAGCTGAGGGCTTTTAATATAGCAATGCTAGGTAAACAGGCATGGCGATTTTTAACAGACCCAGAAACACTCGTAGCTAAAATCTATAAGGCAAGGTATTATCCCACAACCAGTTTTACAGATGCAACTATTGGTAATTGCCCGAGTTATTGTTGGAGAAGTATAATGGCGGCCCATGCAATGGTAGTCTCAGGGGTGCGAAGGAGGATTGGGAATGGACAGACAACCCTAATATGGGGACACCCGTGGTTACGAGACAATCCTAGCCCATTGATTCAAACAGAAATGCCACAGCAATTGAGAGAGGCGCGAGTTGCAGGACTAATTGATTCACAAACTCATACCTGGGATCCGCATATTCTGTCTGATTTATTTATTCCTGAAGATGTTGAGCGAATAAATATGATCCCTGTTAGTCCTGAGTATGAGGACTCATGGTATTGGATGAGTGACCTAAAGGGGACATATACAGTAAAGAATGCCTATAGGCATATTGTGGGAGATTATGAGAATAATCCAGCGAATTTTGATAAGTGGATCGCAATGTGGAAAATAAAAGTACCCCCGAAATGGAAAACTTTTTTGTGGAGAGCTATATGTGATATTTTACCAACAACCCTTAACTTGATATTTAAAAGGGTGGAGGTGGACCCAACTTGCCCAATGTGTGGTTTAGATCATGAAGATGTGTTCCATGCTTTAGTGCTCTGTGAATATTCTAGACTTGTTTGGGATATAACACAATTACCTAGTATTAATATTGTTGCAGACTCGTTTACAACATGGCTAAAAGGGGTTATGGCAGTCTTGACGGAGGAGCAGATCCGGTTAATGGTAGCAGTATTATATTATATTTGGAGAACCCGGAATTCAGCTGTCTGGAAGGGATCAATGATGCAGCCTACCCAGTTGGTCAGAGCAGCCACCGTAACACTGCAGGCGTACAGCACTGCTCATGTTGGCCGAACCAACCCGACACCGGCGACGGACCACGTGAATGGTCCAGGAGGGGGTGGTCTACGATGTTATGTGGACGCGGGTTTCCGGCACGACACGGGCGAGGCTACTTACGGTATGGTAATTATAGCGCCAGATGGCTCGTTTGTGGCAGCAAGGAATGGCAAGTTACCAGTTTGTTTTTCACCACTTATGGCGGAGGCTCAGGCATACAAGGAGGCTTTGTCCTGGCTACTTGAACGGGACACCACATCAGTAAGTTTACTCACGGATTGCATGGAATTGGCAGCGATATTCAGGCACCATCATACGCCGATACATTCGTACGTTGGGGTCACAGTTGACCAGTGCAGGACGTTTATGTCGTTTTTTAATCGTATTACTTTGGATTATATTTCTAGGCAGGTTAATTTACATGCGCATACTTTAGCTACGTTAGCATTTACTCAGGATCAAGCTATGTACTGGGATGCTATCCCACCTGACACTATTTCGGCTTTGATTCATTAATACAATCGCAAGATTGACCTTCAAAAAAAAAAATAGCTATCTATCTACCTCTCTTTGTATAGTATTAGATATAGATCACACTTTAATCATAATTAATTTACTTAAACTGAGTTACCTAAATTGATTCAATCTACTTTCATCATCTAAATATTTTGTACATTTACTTATGAATTTTTCCGTAGTTTTATTATTTGATAGTTTGTTAGAATTATCATATATATCTATGCTAGGTTTTATGGTGAACTTTGTTTTATGTATTTTAAAGAAGAATTGGTGTGGTAACGAGGTATTGTAAATATAATTTATAATTGTTCCCGATACGGCGATACACAGTTCAACTGGTTAATCAATTTAAATTAAGTTCATAAGCTTTGCTTTGCAAGTAGTCATAGAGTGTATAATTTGAATTTAACCTTATCGTAAATACTAATGTACAGACATTCGAAAATTTGTAAACCAATTGAGACTGATGGATATATTGGATCCGAAACGAATCGACCCGGAGAGACGGACCCGAGACGTCTCGGCCCAGTCCCTTGGGCCGTGGCCGAGTCGGCCCAAAGCATCTCGGCCGTGGGCCGAGCCCGGCCACGGACGAGCTCGGTACACCCGAGCTCGTCACCATAGACTCGGCCACTGCCGAGCCGGTCCATGGTGGACTCGGCTAGGCCGAGCTCGGCCATGCCGAGTCGACCCGCTTTGGACCCGGTCCCGAAGGGGACGCGGTCAAAGCGGGCCGATCTAACCACCCCCGGTTTTAGGAATGCGGTTGGGAGTTTGAGCTGATATAAAAAGCCTACATCTTGTCCTAAACAGGAACACAACATATTCTTGAACTACTATCTTCTAGCATTATTGTCCTAATCAAGTCTTGTAATAACTTATTAGTGATAATTAATATAATATACGGTCCCTGCGACCTACGGTCCATGCGACCTTACGACATCTCTGCGCTATATCATTTATTTCGTACACATTCTTATCCGGGTTTAATAATTCGGGCCACCCCGGGTGAATTAAATCCATCATTGGTGCTCTTGTTGAGAGCTGATGTACCAGCTCAAGCGTGTTCTATATTCAGTGGTCCACCGCGACCAGCTACCATGATAAGGTCGAGATCCAACTCTCGACCACACCAACGGTTCCCGTGACACCCAGCTCGCCGCAACCGAAAACGGCCCCAACGGGGCCCCCAGCCTCCAACCGGCCGCCTCCACCAGGTCGGGGACTTGAGAGATCACATCACCAACCATCGCAGCGGTGGGGTGCCAGCTTCCATCGCCCCTCCTCCAAATCTCGCCCCGCTATAGGAGGGGTCGGTTACCCTTTAGCAATCCTCTAGGACTTTGGCTCACCTCACAGAGGGTCCCCAAGGAGGTGCGCACGACGGTTTGGAGGCCACACAAAGGATGCCAACCCCGCCTCCACCTCCCTCAAGGGGCGCACCGGTCCAAGCACCCGGCTACCCCGGACACTCAACACTCAAACCGAAGAGGATGTCAACTCACCCCGACCATCGGACACGCGGGGAGGGGTTGACATCCGCCAAAATCACCATCGAGAGGGTGATAGAGGGAGGTCGACTCATGTTAGGCCTGATTTTAAGAGGCTGAGCATGCGCGTGTCGGCCCGAGATAGGTTGGGCCCAAGGCCAACCCCTAACGCACTACAAGCGGAGGAATCATGTCCCCAAAGGTCGCCAAGCCGCGGGTCCCGAGCTCCGCCGCGACGCGAGTAGGCCTCCCGAGATGAGAGGTCGGAAAACAAATAGTCGAGCTCCAAGCACCAATCGTGATGAGGTCAAGCAGCTCCATAAGCGAATGAACGAGCTCCCAGAGGGGATGGTCGCGCCCCAACAAGCTACCACCTTGTTGACCCACCCCGTTGAGGGGCTCCAAAGAGGTGTCCGAGCCCTCTTGCTTGGCCCCGACGTCTCTCGAGGGGTGCCTACATTTACTCCGCCCCTCCCAAGGGGGCGTGATAGGTCAAGCACCCGGCTCCCACGAACCCCAGGAGCTCAAATATTGACATATGTTCTTATTAACCCATGGTTGCGGTCGTGCGTGCCGCCCCCGACCTTGGCATTTACCTAACAGTAGTACATGGGGACGCCCCACTCACTACCTAACGGAAGAACATGTTATGGGTTCCTTGCCCCTTGACAAGGTCGAAGCCAAGCCGGTGGGGAGAACCTACGTAGTCCCCCGTGATATACACTACAAGAAGTCCTCCAATGACACCTTGCTACATTAGGTGTCAGTCATAGAGGAAGCCCACAAAGGGACCTGCCCAGTCCACCGGGGGGTCCGTCCACTGTAATGATGTTTTAAGAGGTGGAGCATTCCCTCCAAAGATGTTGCAAGAGGTGATCCGTCCTCTCCAATGATGTTTCAAGAGGGGGAATGTCTCCTCCAACGATGTTTTAAGAGGTGGAGTGTCCCCTCCAAAGATGTGGCAAGAGGTGATCCATCCTCTCCAATGATCTTCCAAGAGGTAGGACGTCTCATCCTACAACGTTTTAAGAGGTGGAACGTTCCCTCCAACGACGTTTCAAGTCCCTCCAACGATGTTGTAAGAATCGAGTACTCATCCGACCTCCCCAAGCGTACCCTAAGGGGGCACGAGGTCCGACCTCGCGTACCAACCCCGACGGGAGAGCCTGATGGCTTAGTCCGGCAGGACTTGGCTCATGCGGGTAGCGTACCCTAAGGGGGCACGAGGTCCAACCTCGTGTACCAACCCCGACAGAAGAGCCCGGCAGGACTCGACCCAAGCGGCTTGCGCACCCTAAGGGGGCACGAGGTCCGACCTCGCGTACAAAGCACGACGGGAGAGCCCGATGGCTTAGTTCGGCAGGACTTCGCTCATGCGGGTAGCGTACCCTAAGGGGGCACGAGGTCCGACCTCGCGTACCAACCCCGACGGAAGAGCTCGGTGGCTTAGTCCGGCAGGACTCGGCCCAAGCGGCTTGCGCACCCTAAGGGGGCACGAGGTCCGACCTCGCGTACCAACCCCGACGGGAGAGTCCGATGGCTTGGTCCAGCAGGACTTGGCTAATGCGGGTAGCGTACCCTAAGGGGGCACGAGGTCCGACCTCACGTACCAACCCCAAAGGAAGAGCTCGGTGGCTTAGTCCGGCAGGACTCGGCCCAAGCGGCTTGCGCACCCTTAGGGGGCACGAGGTCCAACCTCGCGTACCAACCCCGACGGGAGAGTCCGATGACTTAGTCCGGCAGGACTAGCTCATGCGGCTAACGCACCCTAAGGGGGCACGAGGTCCGACCTCGCGTACCAACCCCGACGGAAGAGCCCGGTGGCTTAGTCCGGTAGAACTAGGCTCAAGCGGCTAACGTACCATAAGGGGGCACGAGGTCCAACCTCGCGTACCAACCCCGGCGGAGGTGCCCGGCGGCTTAGTTCGGGGGACTAGGCTCAAGCGGTTAACATAAGACATTGTGCTAAAAAAAATGAATCAATAAGGGAGAGCTGATTGTCCATTCAAAACGCCAAGTCAACACAATGTGCCCACCTCCCAGAAGGGAAACATAAAATGTGCCCACCTCCGGGAGGGGGAACATGTTTAACGAAGCAAAGACAAAAGGAAGTACCTCCCGGAGGGGAGACATAAAATGTGCCCACCTCCGGGAGGGGAAGCATGCTTATCGAAGCAAGGTACAAAAGGACACACCTTCCGGAGGGGGCCATAAGATATGCCTACCTCCCAGAGGGGAGACATAAAAAATGCCCACCTCCCGGAGGGGAGTCATAAAATGTGCCCACCTCCCGGAGAGGAGACATAAAATGTGCCCACCTCCCGGAGGAGAGACACAAATGTGCCTACCTCCGGGGGGAGAGGCATGTTAGGAAAAGTACAAAGTGGTGGAGCGGAAGACGGAACCCATATGATAAAGAAGGGATGACGCTAATCAAGCCACTATCAAGTCTAATCCTTGAGGTTGGGGTCGGCCACGTTGGGGTCGGTCACGTTGGGGTCGGCCACGTTGGAGGGTCGGCCACGTTGGGGTCGGCCACGTTGGGGTCGGTCACGTTGGGGTCGGCCACGTTGGGTTCGGTCACGTTGGGGTCGGCCACGTTGGGGTCGGCCGTATGGGGCTCGGACCCATGGAGTGCGACTCGTGTTTACTCTCCTTCATTAACGAACCTCGGCCCAAGTCGCCTCGACACAAGGCACCTTGGCCCAAGAGGGGCTACCACATGAGCTCACCCAAGAGGAGGACGACTACCTCATGAGCTCGCCCAAAAGTGAACTCAGAAATCAAAGTCTCATACACGATGCCAGGGAGTCCAAGACTTGTTAGTGTTCTTGCGGAAGAGAAGAAGTCTCGCTCATGATGGATATATTATGATTGGAGCAAACCGACCCGGGAAAGCGGAACAAGGAAGTATGGAATAGACCCGAGGCATAGTGGTTGGGCCCCGTGCTCGGCCCAAGGTGCCTCGGTCATGGTGAGCTCGGTCACAGGAGGTCGGCTAATTATCAACTCGGGGCAATCGCGTGGGAGTCGGCTCGCAATGTGTCTACTCTCTATCGTTGTCGACTTATCACAACGAAGAGAGTGGGGGACTCGTGATGGATATATTAGACCCAGAACGAACCGACCCGGAGAAACGGACCCGAGACGTCTCGGCCCAGTCCCTTGGGCCGTGGCCGAGTTGACCCAAAGCATCTCGACCGTGGGCCGAGCCCGGCCACGGACGAGCTCGGTACACCCGAGCTCGTCACCATGGACTCGGCCACTGTCGAGCCGGTCCATGGTGGACTCGGCTAAGCCGAGCTCGGCCATGCCGAGTCGACCCGCTTTGGACCCGGTCCCGAAGGGGACGCGGTCAAAGCGGCCGATCTAACCACCCCCGGTTTTAGGGGTGCGGTTGGGGGTTTGAGCTGATATAAAAAGCCTACATCTTGTCCTAAACAGGAACACAACATATTCTTGAACTACTATCTTCTAGCATTATTGTCCTAATCAAGTCTTGTAATAGCTTATTGGTGATAATTAATACAATATACGGTCCCTGCGACCTTACGACATCTCTGCGTTATATCATTTATTTCGTACACATTCTTATCCGGGTTTAATAATTCGGGCTATCCCGGATGAATTAAATTCATCAAGAGACATATCTTGTGATTTATCTTTTTCACGGATCTCAAAATTTAAGGTTGAAACTTATACAACATTAATGATATTGTCCGGATTCCGACAGGGAAATCCTCAACGAATCTATCTCGACTAATTAACAAGCACAAAAATTATATTATATTTAATCATATTTCAGGTGTTATAATAATAGAAGGTTAGCGACTCCATAATTAAACTACACATGCATATGATCCAATCATCGCCTTAATTACAATAATCAACCCCCCGATTCCAATTCACCGATACTCATCTGATCCTATATGTTTTTTAGATGCCCTTCTAGAAGGTAAGTGCCTATTTGTACTTATCTTTGTTATTAAAACCGTGTGATTTATGAAAAAGTCCGTAATCGTTACTAGCTAATCAGTTTAAACTAAAAAAGTTAATAAATTGTTTCAGTAAGAAGTTAAATCTGAAATCATATAGTTACCGAACTATTTGTTTGACCAATTTCGCTACATTTGGACCTGAATTCACAAAATAATTTACGCACTATTTTCAGAGTGGCCGCCTCCCTCTCAAGCGTTATCTATTTTGTATGTTGTGTTTATAATTTATAACACTACCATCTTACAAATTAAATTTTGAAAATTGAAAAACTTGAAGAAAAAAAAAAGAAAAAAAAAAGAATTAATTTCACTTTTGGTCCCACGACTTTAGAGGATCTATCACTTTTGGTGCACAACTTTAAAAATTTTTAATTTTGGTGCCTAACTTTGTTGTTTTTATCAATTTTGGTCCTTTCAACCAAATTGACGACGAAATATTGCCGGATTTTATATTTTTAGGGGTAAAATCGTCATCCCAATGAAACATCTTCAATATCTAAACAAAATCACTCTAAAATCATATCTATAAGTGTTTGATCGATGAGAATAATTGGGAAGACGGACAAAAACTAGACACAGATCTATGAGATTTATAGCATCGACGATTGCCAAACTCTTATATTTCTCTTAACATGATTTTTCTTTTGTTTAGATATTGAATATCTTTTCTTGGGATGACGATTTTGCCCCTAAAATGTAAAATCCAGCAATATTTCACAGTCAATTTGGTCGAAATGACCAAAATTGATAAAAATAACAAAGTTAGACACCAAAATTGAAAAAATTTAAAGTTGTGCACCAAAAATGATAGAAACTCTAAAGTCATGGGACCAAAAGTGAAATTAGTTCAAAAAAAAACAAGGAAGCGTCAACCACGTAACAGACTTTAGTCTGGTCATGTTTAGGCCTCAAGCAATTAATATGAGATCTGCATGGAGAATCTGCACTACCAAATATATTTAAAATTAATACATGTTCAAGCATGTTATGGCCATTGTTATGTCATGCATGACCCAATTAAACATCAATTTTATATTTTCACATCTGAGTTGGTCTGGTCGGACAGTTGATTTAGTAATCACAAAATTTTAAATTTGATTCTCGGTTGAAATTACCTATTAATTTTCTTGGTTTGAGTTAATCAACTATATATAACTTATGTTGGATTTACCTCATTATAGTTTTGTGCCGACAAGGATCACAATATGAATTTCACTATAATACACATTCAAGTAGTGGCAGTTAATTAGTTTTTTCGTAAATCGAAATTTTATATTCACGCATAATTTTACTATTCATTTTGTTTTTAAAATGTAGAGATCTTAAATAAAAAGTTTCTCTTTTTGAATTATAACATGGTACCGTATATATAATGTAGTAAGAATAATAGAATAATTATCATATAATATAAAAGAAAAAATACTTATTCAACTAATATTGAGGGACTAGTTTTTATGTTATACATATGTCGCTTACAAGGAAGACACATAGTAGGGACGACCTGTAACCTTTGACATAGTCACAATTCGAGGAAATTAATTAATAAGGAATACTTATTTATTTATTTATTGTATGGTTATTTTATTCAAATTCGTATTCTTTTTTGACTATCCATGGCTTCCTCTCCAAGCATTATGAGTTAGTTTAGCTTTGAAAAGTGAATAAAGCAGAAAATTTCAATTTTGATCATATGATTATAGGTTTTGTTAATTTCAGCACTTGACTTTTAAAAGTGTTAATTTAGTACATTGTCTATGCAATTTTTATCAATTTTGGTCACTCCGGTCAAATTGCCGGCCAAATTTCGTTGAAAAATTTTAACAGTTAAAATAATGAGGGTATTTTAGTCATTTCACAGTTACTACATTGTAAAAAAAAAAAAAAAAAAAAAATTGGATTATATCATATGCAAGTGGCAGTAATATCGATTGATGCCATATAATTTCCTTTAATTAGATGATGTAAAGGTTTGAATTGTCACTAATGAAAATGAAAGAAATTTATTAAATACTAAGTTGACAAATAATAAATTTTTACATTGACGTACGTGTTTACATTGAGGGATTAATCAATTGAGATGAGTTTTTTTTTTTTTTTGAAAGATACTGGTTTTATTATATTGTAGTATCTGTTCATATACTTTCTCAACATACTGAAACACAATGAACCAATAACGCCTCCACTGAGGCTCGAACTCATAATCTTCCAAATGAAACTACTTTAACGGTTAAAATAATGAAGCTACTGGTTCTATTACAATGTAGTATCTGTTCATAACTAATTTCTCAACCTACTGAAGCACAAAGAGTCAATAACACCTCTATTGAAGCTCAAACTCACAACCTCCCATATGAGAGTCCAACCCGGATGCTATTAGACCACAAGGTCTTGGCTAAATCCATATTTTCACACTACAAGATAGTCATTACATCGATATATAAAATATTTAAAAAGAAAATTATAAAACTAGTTTAATAGAATAATTTATAAATTACAAAAAGAAAATTAAAACATATACGGAGTATATACTAACCATACAGTTAATCGATAGTTTCAAATCGGATTAACTAATAACAGAAAATTTTAAAAAGAGTTAATTCCAGCAATGGTCCTCCGACTATATTGATTTTTCAAAATTAGTCCCCGACTTTTAATTTGGACACTTTACATCCCTTGATTTTCAATTTCTTTCCAATTGAGGTCCTTTCGTCAGATTACGATAAAGTGGACTTTAAATGAAAGGGTAAATTAGTCATTTCATTTGCCTAATGTGTAATTCTTCGTATTTCTTCCTTATATACGCGACTTCGGACATCAGATTCACTTAATTGCTTAATCCCTAATGGAATTTTATTCTTCAAGTGGATTTAGAGATTAAGCAATTAAGTGAATCTAATGTTCGAAGTCGCGCATACAAGGGAGAAATACGAAGAATTATATATTAAGCAGATGAAATGACTACTTTACCCTCTCATTTAAAGTCCAAGTTACCGTAATCTGACGAAAGGACCTCAATTGGAAAGAAATTTAAAGTCAAGGGACGTAAAGTGTCCAAATTAAAAGTCGAGGACTAATTTTAAAAAATCAACATAGTCGGAGGACTATTGCTGGAATTAACTCTTTTAAAAATAATTAGTCATTAATATTTTGATTAAAATGATCAATAAAAAACTATTGATTCAATTGATAATGATAATTAACTTCAAAACATAAATGTTGAAGTCCAAAAGTCAAATCCTACCATTTATAAGTACAATAATTTAATTGTATTTAAAAATTTAAAGTACATTCTTAAATAAATTTGGCCCGCACTTTGATATTTAATTGAGTCGATCTAAATATAAATAGAGATTAATTTGAATATGATACGCACTAAAGTGTCTCTTACCGTTAGGACACATCGTGGTCTGATAAAATTTAAATGAATATTTTTAATAATTTAAAAAAAAAAAAATTCATACCAGAATGTTACTGAAGCTTAGACGGACTGGCACTCCCCGGTCACCATTGTTTCAATATTTGATTCTTCAAAGTCTCTCATTCTTCTTGAACCGTTTCTCAGAAGCTTCGTTTATCTTCTTCTCTCTCATCCTTTTCCCCCTTCTTCTGCGGTTATTTGACTTATTTCAATCATATCCCTCTTCTGCTCTCTGCTCGCTCTAAGGTACGCGCTCAATTTTCTGAAAAATCAAACAGAAATGGAAGACGGCTCTCAAGTTCCTGTCTTTCTTGTGATTTAGAATTTATTTTGCATTCGGGTATTTTTTTTTTCTCTTTCTCTATTTAATGCTGCGTTTTACTGATTTTTCATTTGGTTTGCTCAAAGATTTGCTTTTGTTTATCGGAAATTCGAACTTAATCCCGTTTTCTGCATGATATACTTGATGTATTTGCTTTCTTGGGTTAAATTTAGTTATTGATTGTGAGGATCTAAGGCATTCAAATGTGATTGAATCTTTAAAGTGTAAATAGCTATTTCCGTGTAATTAAATGTATACTTTCTGAGTTTCTGATGCCTGAGGTCTGTGTCTGTTTTCTTAATTAAATGTATATATTTGTTGTTGCATTTTTCAGTGATAAACTATGGGTATAGTTAAGGATCCTTTTTCGTTTTGCAGATTGTTTTTGTTTCTTTTGTTTTGTTTTATAACCCTTCTTCCACATGTGGATATAGGTTTCTTCACTTAGATGGTTATGGATCATCAGTTCAGCAGGTTGACTGACTCTGTAAACAGATTCTTGTTGGAGGATGAGAACATATTTTCGAGCTTAAAACGATCACCGGATATTCCAGGCAGTTATAATGTTGACTCTTTACCTCTCGATATCGTGGATGCCCCTTTAGTTATACATGATCCCAACCTTGGTAGTTATGCTCCTACTTTGGACTCCCCAGATGATCATGACTCTGATACTGTGCTCAAGTACCTTAATCAGATACTGCTGGAGGAGAACATTGATGAGAATCCCAGCATGTTTTATGATCCAATTGCTCTTAAAGCTGCTGAGAATTCCTTTTATGAAGCCCTGAAAGACAAGCCTCCCTCACCTCATCAAGCCCCGGTTTTTGTTAACGGTTATGCTGGAAGCCCAGACAGCATATTGCCAAGTTCCGGTGGTTATAGTACAAGCAGCAGTAGCATCGGTAGCTGTAATGCCGACCCTCAGTGGATTGTTGATCCTGGAGAATCTAAATCCTCTGTCACTAGTTATTCTCCTGAGTTCTCCTTCCAGACATCAAGTCAGACTAACTCATATAGGTTAAACGGTTCTTTAAATAGCTTTAGTAGTGTTATGAATGCCCAAATGGACTCTTTTGTGAATGCTAACTTGGTTCCGAATATATTTAGTGATACCGAGTCCATCTTGCAGTTCAAGAGAGGAATGGAGGAAGCGAGTAGATTCCTTCCTACGGGTAATCAGTTGGTTATTGATTTGGATAAATACTCGTTGCCTCCAAAGACAGATCAGTTGTCTGGGGATGCTGTTGTCAAGATAGAGAAGGACGAGAAGGACCGGTCCGCTAATTTCTCTAGAGGAAAGAAACACCACCATCCAGATGACAGTGGGTTAGAAGAAGAAGAAAGAAGCAGCAAGCACTCTGCAGTTTACGAGGAGGAGGTTGAGTTATCCGAGGTCTTTGATAAGGTTTTGCTGTCTACTGATAATAACGGTTGTAACATAAATGTTGAGGGAATGGAGCAGAAAGGGCCAAGCGGTGGGAAGGGGCGTGCAAAGAAACAAGGGGGTAATAGTGAAACCGTGGATCTGAGGTCTCTATTAACGAGCTGTGCACAATCTATTGCTGCTGCTGATTATAGGACCGCAAATGACCAATTAAAGAAGATCAGGAAACACTCTTCGCCTACTGGCGATGCAAATCAAAGGCTGGCCAGTGTATTTGCAAATGGTCTCGAGGCACGGTTGGCTGGAACTGGGACACAACTATATGCAGCCTTAGCTCCAAAGCCGATCACAGCTTCTGAGAAGTTGAAAGCCTACCACACCTACCTGTCATTTTGCCCGTTCAAGAGAATAGCAATTTTCTTTGCAAATAAAATGATTTATGAAGTGGCATCAAAGGGTCACACTCTGCATGTCATAGATTTTGGTATACTTTATGGTTTCCAGTGGCCCATCCTTATCCAGCATCTTTCTCAAAGGCCTGGTGGGCCTCCTAAACTTCGAGTAACTGGAATCGAGCTTCCTCATCCTGGTTTTCGGCCAGCAGAAAAGGTAGAACAGACTGGCCGTCGCTTGGCAAATTATTGTGAGCGTTTTGGCGTACCATTTGAGTACAATGCCATAACAAGTCAGAATTGGGAAACAATTAAAATTGACGATTTGAAGCTTGCAAGTGGCGATGTGGTTGCCGTTAACTGTTTGTTTCGATTCAAAAACCTACTAGATGAGACCGCGGTTGCTCACAGCCCTAGGGATGCAGTTCTAAGCTTAATCCGGAAAATAAATCCAGATATTTATGTGCAAGCTGTAATTAGCGGATCTTACAGCTCTCCTTTCTTTGTCACTCGGTTCCGAGAGGCTCTCTTCTTCTACTCTGCTGTCTTCGATATGTTTGATGCTACTTTATCCCGTGATGATCATCAGCGGTTGGATTTTGAGAAAGAATTCGTTGGGCGTGAAATTATGAATGTCATTGCATGTGAGGGCATGGAAAGATTCGAGAGGCCTGAAACATACAAGCAGTGGCAGGTACGCAATATGAGGGCTGGGTTCAAGCCTCTGCCTGTAAAACCGGAACTTGTTAAGAAGCTAAGAGGTAAGGTGATGGCGGGATATCACAAAGATTTTGTGTTCGATGAAGACGGTCATTGGATACTGCAGGGATGGAAAGGTCGGATTATTTGTGGCAGCTCTTGCTGGGTACCTGCATAACAAACTCACAAGCGGTTTTCTGGTATTTAGAGCCCTATGCTTTTCCTCGAGAAGATATATTCAATAACATCAATCAAGGTACTCGTCTAGCTTCAACCTTACTCTTCAAAAATAGCTGCTAGTCGTATGATTAGGCAAAAGGGGCAACCCCAGCCAAGTTGGTCAGACTGTTGATTTAGTAACCACAAACTTACAAGTTCGACTCCCAGCTGGAGCGGCTTACTGGCCTTCTTAGTTTGAGTCGGTCAGAGGCTCAAAGCTATGGACAATCTAGACTGGTTTCCCTCGTCATCCAAAAAAAAATACAATCTTTAGTCTTGCTGTGCTCTAACATGCCACTTTTCTTATTCTCTGCAGTCAACAGAAACCTGTCAATGCAATGCTTTTGCTTGTCCCAATCTCACCACCTTCCCATCCTCTGCATATTGTTCTGGCATTGGAAATGCATCTGTGGCTCTCTGGTGATGAACACTGAAGTTCTTTGACAAAAGACTAGGATCTGACAGGCGAAATAACGCTCTTTGTTCATGAAATTTGTGTGATGTAGATTGTCTTGTAGAATAGTTTTTCATATTAGATGTGTTGGTGATAGAAAGAATTCTGAAATGCATGCACCCCCCACCCCCACCATAAAATCACCATTTATTTTAGAAAAAATTGCATTTTTAGTTTCTAAGTTCTGGCAAAATAGTAATTTTATCTTCTTGATTGTTCTGCGTGTGCATGTATGATTCGCTCGTGTCATGAAGACAGGTGGAAGAGGTAAAATGGAAATTTATTTTGGATTAATTGACTAGTTGAACTGTGCCCGGTTGATTCTATATGATTTAATGATTGTACTAATTGTTTGTAATATGTTTGGTTGGAGGGATGTTTTGGCTGTGCGTTATATGTGAAAACAAATAAATTATATCTTATTGAAAGTAGCGTATACTTCGATTCGGGGGTGAACCTTGTCAGCCTGTCCATATCAACAATGTGAGTGTTTGAATTTAAGGAGCAAAACCTATCATAAACGAGTAAAGGTTAGCCCCACACCCGTAATACAAATTTGACTGCACCTTTATTAATGCTCCCCGACACACTATTCAACTCCGAATTGTATGAGAGAAATGAGTGAGTATAGCATAATTCTTGGCATTAAAATGTTAAAAGTTTAATTTTTGTTAATATTTTTAATTTTTTATCAATATTTGAACAAATTGTTGAAAAAAATAACATAAAATGACATTATAAGTAGCTATGTTGTTGTGATACAAATATAGAGAAATTTCAATTTTGGTCACACGACTATAGGGGCATTGTTAATTTCAGCACCTAACTTTTAAAATTATCAATTTAGTACCTTGAGTATGTAATTTTTGTCAATTTTGGTCACTCCGGCCAAATTGCCTACCAAATTTGGCCGGAAAAATTTAATTCAACATTTATCTAAAATTTTAGGGACAAAATAGTCTTTTATCTCCTTTCTCCTAATTCCCTCCTGCTGCAATCCAGCTTCTCGATCCTCAGCCCAGAGTCCCCTCCAGCCTTTTCAGAATCGCCAGCCCTCTGGGATGGACCGCCCAAAACAACTCATTATAACTCAAATTATTATTATTATTGGCTTTGCCCATCAGTTTCTTGCAAAAGTCCTCGATGTTGTGTTCAATCTTCTCCGGCAAATCCCTGCCCAGCTTGAAGTTTATCCCTTCCTCGGAGATCTGGCCGTCGATCATGCTTTGGGTCCCCGGGAGGAACTGCTGGGCGGCAAAACTGAGTTCCATGAATGGGTTTTCCACGTTTTCCCTGGAGTCGGCGCCGACGATCACCGCCGTCGCCGAAGAGCGCCGCGCCGACGAGTCGTGCTAGCGGAAGCCGAGGATGGTGGTTTCCGACGTGGTTAACAGGACGCGACTCCCTGGGTTGTTCTCCGCTATGTCTTTGGCGATCGGGAGGCCGGTGACGCCGCCGTAGCAGCCGAGAAAGTAGAGCACTATGCGATTGACGTCACTTTTCAGGCCGAGTTCGCGCGGCCAAGTAGAGATCGCCGCCGGACAACCAGATTTCGTTCGTGGAAACGTAGACGACGTGGGTGATTTCCTCAACCGGCCGCCCCCAGTCGTTTATGCAAGCCAGGCTTGCTTCTTTCGCCATCACAATCAGGGTTGGGTTTGCCACCTCTAGGCGCTGCGTGATGGTTGGAGAGGCTTCCGTGGCTAGTTCTGGGTATCTTTCCAACACATCCTTGCACATAACTTAATTAGGGAGAAAATTTCAACTGAAAAGACCATTTTGCCCCTAAAATTTTAGATTTAATGTTGGATTAAATTTTTCCGGTCAAATTTGGCCGGAAATTTGGCCGGAGTGACTAAAATTGACAAAAATTACATACTCAAGGTACTAAATTGACAATTTTGAAAATTAGGTGCTGAAATTAACAAAGCCCCTATAGTCGTGTGACTAAAATTGAAATTTTCTCTACAAATATATGTGGGGTCTATTTTCGGGTTCTTCGTTGTGAGATAAGAGATTGATATATTGTAAACTCGAAACAGATAATGAGTGAATGAGATTCTCAAAATAGATTCATTTGAGTTGAAAAATGGAGGTGGAAAGGCATGAAACAAGCACTTGTCCCACAATGCAAAAAGAATGAGATTTGCACCTCTATATATACAATACCCTTTAAGAGGGAGGTTGAATTGTATAACATAGAGGCTCTCGCGCGCGTAGGGAGTGCAAATCAAATCTCAAAATGAGTCTGAAAAAGACTTGACTCGTGTATGTCAGCATCGGGCATGAATGTTGTAATTATGCTAATTTTTTGAAAATATTTTACAATTTTTTGTCGGCTTTGACCAAATAATTGACCCCTCGATGTAACCTTTTGGGTACCGTTCGTACAACTTGAAGTATTCTTCATTTGTACTGTTCGAATACCGTTCTGGAGTATTAATTCTGATTCAACGGAATTAATTACATATTAATTTCAATTTTAAACTTTAGAATTTATTTCCAGATTAATGGTTGTTTGTTATGAAGGTTACATAGGCTAATTTTATTATCAATTTAAATGCCATGATAAATACTATTTATCCTCACTTCGTCTATATAAGTCCTTGGTTGAGCCGATGATTCTACAACACTGAAAACCCAGGATGCGGCTGATCCAATGAACATGAATTTTCAGTTGCTTAAGAATGCAGTTGATCCAATTGACCGGCCTGGACTTTCACCTCTCGAAAACAATTAGATGACTTGTGCAGTGACAAACTAGTCTTGTTTAATAATTATATGTAGATTCGAGGACAAATCATTATGATCCCTCCCTTCTTGAAATTAAAATTTTGATCCTTCTCTGCCTAAAACTGCTTAATCTTCTTCCTATTTCCCATCATATACCAAATAATGGTTGGTTTTACGGCCACGGGCTTGCCGAACACAACTGTAAAATAATAAGGAAAAATTAAGAGAGAAAATTAACAAAATGATTGCATTATAATTGAATTCAAAACCCTTTACAATGTAACCCGAAAGATATTTATGGGTATTAGAAAGAGGAGGAAGAAGTTAACAAATTTGAACTCAGGAGAGCTGCTTAAATCGCCATATTTCTTTCCGGTTGTTGAAAAAGAAAATCCTGTCCGAAATCTAGAGAAGATCTCCACAAAATCTCCTTTAACAACCTTTGAGTGCCGCACCCATTCGAGAACCCAAACTGGCCGCCTACGCTGGTTGCAGCCGGGTCGGATGAATAGATCTTGCACCTGGGGCCAGGCTACATAAGTCTGCCCATCCTCCGAGATCATTGTCAAACTGTGAACCCTGCCAAAGTGTAAACCTGACTGGGTATCCTATTTGCGGTTATCTATCAATAATAATAATAATAATAATAATAATAATAATAATAATAATAATAATAATAATAATAATAATAATAATAATAATAATAATCTGGTCAAGTTTTGTGTTTTTGTTGGTACATACAAGGAAGTGCGACTTGAAATGGACATTGAGGTCCGTAGACTGTAGCTTCATGAGTGCAGTGGTCAACCCAATCAAATTCCAGTTTGGGTAACATGGGCCAGACTGGAAAATAAGTCCGTGCCGCCGGGAACTTTATAGCTTCACTTTCGAAGCGTCCCCACCGGCAACCGGCGGCTGCAACGCTGCATAACTCATATTCACATCCAACATATTCCGCCTATTTTCAAAGATTTTTTTTTTTTTTTTTTTTAGAATATATATACGTTAACATGCTATTTGACCCGTAAGATATTTTTTCTTTTTCCTACCTAATTCAGTTTCCAAAATTTTCTTGTTTGTTTGTTTCGAGAGAATTACAATAAGAGTATTTTAATTTTTATATCACTTATTTCCTTTCAATTTACATATACACTAAACATTATAATTGAAATTTCTAATAATTATCTTCTTGCGTACCAAACAGTATAATTTGAATTCATACTTTATTTTTACTTTATTCCTTTCCAAAAAAGTATAATTTCTTTACCTCATAATTCCTTCTTTGCAACCAAACTACCTATAAAATGAAAACATGTTTCCAGGTAAAAAGTGATGACCAATATGATTAATTTATTTAGATATATTAATGATTGAGGGTTGCTAATTTTTTTTTTAAAAATCAAGTTAATTTTATAAATATTACAAACTTCAAAGCTCAAAATAATTATAAATTTGACTATATATATATATATATATATATATATATATATATATATATATATATATATATTTTATTAAAGTCCTCGACAACATTGATGAGTGGCGGTGATTTAGTACTCACCTTTTCAAAGAAAGATTTTTTTTTTTTTTTTAACTGGACCTACCCTATATATATATATATATATATATATATATATATATAATATTTCGTACAACATCATTGTATAAGGATTACACACTAGGTAGACTATAACGTACCACATCGTTAAAAATGAAATCAACTTATGAAATTAATTAACCCAAGGTATATACGAATCAACTAAGTTTGCATAAATAACATGGGTAAAATAGTAAAAACAAAATAAATGAATTGATATCGCGGGGATGATTAATGCTCAAAAGTATTACAAATAGTATTGTGTAATAATCGACCATGATTCTCTAGTGCTAATACAATACTAATTTATAAAAGGAAAGAGCCTAACAAACTCCTAAAAAAATCAGTCAGTCGTTATATCGTGGATCGCGGTATACGTGTATCGCGATCAAAACGGCGCCGTTTCTTTAATATTTTAAGTATGAAAAGGTATGTTAACTTTAGAGGGCCAAATTATTGCGTGGACAACGATCCGAAACATCGTCGTAAATATATGAGTAAAAATAATGTACATTATGTGTTAGAATAATGTACATTACGTGTTAGAATAATTGCATTATGTGTTAAAATAATGTACACTACGTGCTTAGAATAATGAAACATATGGGGTAACATAATGTACATTAATTTTAAAATAATGTACTTTATGCTTTAGAATAATGTACATATGTTTTAGAATAATGTACATTATGAGTTATAAAAATGCATGTATGTTGCAGCTGGACGCATAAAAAAATAAAATTAAGCTAAACAACATCGTTTGTGGGCCATGGTTCACACAGTTGTGTGGACCATATTTTGTATACTGTAAAATAATGTACATTTCGTACAAAAATAATGTACATTATATTCAGGGTTGTACATTATTTTTGTATTGAGTGTAAATTATATTGTATAATGTACATTCAGTACAAAAATAATGTACATTTAGTATATTAACAATGTACTTTTTGTTATGATCCATATAACACGCTGTGGACCATGGTCCACACAATAATTTGCCATAACTATTGCTCTAGACATAAGGCCTTTTTATTTTTTTTTTATTTTTTTTTTTATTTTTACCATGTCCGAGGCCTATAAAATGATAAGACCGGGCCTATCCCTGAGTCATGGGGTCTTTGGTTCGGCAAATTATACAGTGCACCAGGGTGCACAATGCATTGTACACCCTGGCCAAAAGGACGTCGTTTTGACCATTTTTTTAATAGAAATCCTGTTTCCCATTTCTACTGTTAATTCAAAAAAAAAAATCTCCATTTCAAATGTACATAAAATCATAACAGAAAACACATAATCTAACATAATACATAATACACATAATTTTATAACAAAATGCATATAATCTAACATAATACATAATACACATAATATAACATAATAAATAATACACATAAACTCATAACAGTATACACATAATCTAACATAAAACATAATACATATAAACTTTTAACAGAATACACATAAACTCATAACAGAAAACACATAATCTATCATAATACATAATACACATAAATTCTTAACATAATACACATAAAATCTGAACAATAAAAATGATATCGTTTTGGTCAGGACACACAATTTGGTACATGGTAAAACGACTGCTTTGGTCCTACGTCGTGGACTGTTCATGGGTTCCAAGTTGTGGACTCTTAAGTCATTTCTAATGTCTCCATCATCAACATTAATCTAATTCTTTCCATAAATTATACGGAGTAATAATTTTTACAAGGCGTCACTTTATATTTATCCACTCAACTGATAATGTATTAAATATTTTTTAAAAAAATTACGATAAATGTTTTACGGTTGTACGTTGCGACATAGCTTACTTGGTCGTTACACCTGTAAGTATTGGCACGGTGTTTACCTTTCACCGGCGGCTCAGGTTACTCAGCAATCAAATTATGCATTAACAATATTGAATTGGAGAGTGATTGAAGCAATCAAATTATTATTGTTGTGACAAAAAATAATAAATAATCCATGCTTGATTTAATAATGTCACAATTAAATAATATAAAACTTGAAATATTTTTTGTAAAATCGTGAGTCTTGAAGGCAAGAAACTTATTATTCTAATGAAGTGTTTAACGTTCTGGATGCATTTATTCATGAAGCATGTACAATATTTATACACAGAATGATACCAGAAAGCTAACTAAGGAATAGGAAACAACCCAAGAAAAACTCTAACACACCACATCTAACAGTCTAACACTCTCCCTCAAGCTAACAGGGGACACGGGACCACGCCCAACTTGAACCTGAGGTCACCAAAGCGAGACTGATGGACAATTTTTATATTTATGTCCTCGCAAGTGCACGAGTCAGTGTAGTAATAAGGTGCAAAAGCAAGGGTCGAACCCAAAGGGAATTGATGCTAAACAATTTAATAACTTGAATTCTTGAAGTTAAAATAACTTAACGAAAATGTTCAGAATAAATATGAAGGCTAATTCAATTGCTAAAATAAATAAATCAAAACTAAAAGAATCTGAGAAAATAATTATCATGCACCAATTGAGATAAATAAAAATCAGAATGAAATAGCCTAAGAACAAGAATAAAATTGGCCAAATTTCAACTCAAGTAATATGTATGCAAAACACAAGATAAAACTCAATTCGTTGGCAATATTAAAATTAATTCTAAAGCAGAATTTCCATAGCAATTGTATCATGTATTTAATAGCAAATAACTCACAAAACATAACCTCTAAATTACCATCACAAAGCCAATTAAAAATACTAAAAACTAAAAGGGAAAGAATTGCTGTTAAATAAAAACTATCACAAAGCAAAGTAAAAATAATCAAAACTAAAGGAAAGGATTAGACAATAAACGTGAATGAATTGTTGTTGCCTAACAGAGTTGTGCTGGAAAAACGATGCTGCCCAGAACAATGTTGTTGTCGCCAAGGTAAATTCGTCAAAGCCAAACAAATAATTTCGAAGCTGCCGAACAAGTATAAATCTTCTTCGCCGATCGAAAATCTCTGCCACCGCCTCTGGAATTGGTCCGGGGCAAAACTGATTCTTTTGGTCTACAATATCGCCATCTTTTATACTCTCTTCTGCCCAACCGCTTCACCGAAATTGATCAATCGAATCCCCTCCTCTATCGCCGAAGAAGCTGCTCCTCGATCTCCTTTCTCGCTTGACCGGCTTTGTTGGAAGACTTACGACCAAGACTAAAACACAATTAAATAACTATTTTCTTTTTTACTAATTAAATAAAACACAATTAAACACTTTAATAAATTAGAGTCCATATTTAATGGGTCTTATTCTTATTATTCTCCTACTGACAAAGTACTACTAAAACTAATTAATACTATTATTATTATTATTAAGTTAGGATCAATGAATTATTAAACTGACAAAATTCAAATAACAAAACAAATTTAATAATTAAAACAATTTAAAATTAAACAATATTAACAAAGCTATTAAAAACAATAATAAATAATAAATTATACAAAATTAATCAATTATTGTAAATTAACTATAAAAAGACTATTAAAAATAACAATCAAAATAGGGTTTATCAAAGACGAGGAGAGCGCCTTCGTAAATATGTCCGCTAGTTGATCATGTGTGGACACAAAAATCACTTTCAATCCCTTGGTCGCCACTTTATCTCGGATGAAATGGTAATCCACTTCGACGTGTTTAGTCCTTGCGTGACATATCAGGTTAGCACAAAGATAAGTCGCCCCCAAGTTATCACACCAGAGGACCGGCACAGTTGTCAGATGCAAGCCGAGCTCACGAGAGACGGAATCCATGTGACTTCTGCTGCAACATCAGCTAGAGCCTTATATTCAGCTTCGGTGGAAGACCGGGCCACATTGCGTTGTTTCCTTGAGACCCAGGACACAAGATTGGGGCCAAGGAACACCGTGTAACCTGCTGTAGGCTTCCAATCAAGCGAGCACCCGACCCAGTCAGAGTCAGAGAAAACGTGCACAACCGGCGAGTATGTGGCAGTGAGGCGAATACCTAGGTCCCGTGTGCCTTGCACATAGCGAAGCACTCGTTTCAGTTCCACCTAATGATCCTCTGTTGGTTTATGCATGAACTGGCAAAGGCGATTTACTGCAAAAGACAAATCTGGCCTAGTAATCAGTAGGTACATCAAGGACCCGACGAGACGCTGGTACGATGTGGGATCATCTAGTAACGGGGATTCAATAGCGGCACTCGAGGTGATAAGAGACATCGGAGCCGTTAGTGGCTTGCAGGACTCCATGTCGGCCCGCCGTAGTAACTCCGTCATATACTGTTGTTGTGATAACATTACGACATCATTTTTATATGCCGCCTTGATCCCGAGAAAAAACCTTGGCGTACCAAGATCCCTAATGCGAAATGTCGTGGACAGTTGAGGCAGCACAATATTGATCATGTCGTAATTGTTGCCTAGCAACAGAATGTCATCGACGTAGATAGCTAGGATATACGCCCGCACTTGTCCTGAATAAAAAATGAACAGAGAAATATCCGTTTTGAGGTCGGAACCCGACTTGCAGTAGGAAGTCATGTAATCTCTTGAACCATGCACGAAGGGCCTGTTTGAGGCCGTATAACGAACGCTGGAGTTTACACACATAGTCTGGGTAGTTAGGATTTGCATAGCCAGGTAGCTGTCGCATATATATATATCCTCACTAATGTACCCGTCTAAAAAGGCATTGTGGACGTCTACTTGACGCATAGACCATTTATTTGACACAGCATATGCCAATAGAAGACGAATAGTAGTCGATTTGACCACTGGACTGTATGTCTCGAAATAATTTTCACCTGGTACTTGGTTAAACCCCTTGGCTATGAGACGGGCCTTGTAACACTCGATAATGCCATCGGACCTGCGCTTAACATGAAAACCCCATTTACACCTTATTATGTTCATGTCAGTTCGTACAGGTATTAGACGACAAGTCTCATTTAGCAATAATGCGTTGAACTCGGTGTCCATAGCTCTGCGCCAAGTGGCAATTTAATAGCTTGTGTGTGACAGGTTGTCTCATTATCGTCCACCGAAGCCACCATTACAGTCGGTTGTTGACTCAGAGTACGCCGACGTGCATGTGTTATTGTCCGAAGTTGCATGACATGAGTCCGGATGTTCGGCCTTACACGTCGTCATCTGGTTGTTGTCGTTGACGAGGTGGTGGGTTAGAAAGACGAAGATGCCGCCTGTGCCGTCGAGGAAGATGTTGGAGATGGTGGTGGTGGTAATGGTGCATGTGGACTTGCCGGTGGTAGATGATGAACTTATGCACATGCCCAAGGCAGCGTGGGTTGTGTTGCGGAGGCGGTGCAGTCCTGCTGAATGTATTGGAAAGGAAACACCTGCTCATTGAAACGCACATGCCTTGCAATATAGATTCGGCCCGTTTCTCTGTACAAACACCTGTAGCCAAGAAAAGAGCCAGGGTACCCAAGAAAAACACAGGATTTGAAACGATAGCCCATTTTGTGTTTATTATACTGGCGTAAACACGGGAAGCTGTAACACCCCGTGTTACGGCCTTCAAATCCAGATTAATTAAAAAGGGCTTAAGCTGGTTAAGATCCCCTTAATTAATTAATATGGTCCACAATGGATCATGGACACTTACCCATATTAAAGACTTCAAGCCCAATAAGAATAAAGAAAATAGACCTTCTGCTACCCAGACTTTGATTATGATTCATAACTCTATAAATAGGGGAGTAGAAAGCAATTAGGACCCCCTCACCTATCATAACCTTGGATACACGAATTGTCCAGGAAGCCTAGCCAAAGGGATTTCCCGCCACCAAGCATAGGGAAATCAATCGGGAGGAAATCATTGGGAAAGAACCTTAATAGCCAAGGGAAGATTAATTAAGGCTAAGAGGTAACCCATGTCCTACAAAACCTATTTTCCTTGCTGTCTTATTTATTGGCTCCTTTGATAACTGTATGTATGTTCTTGTGATTGTGCCTTGTTAGAGCTTGTCGTTAGGAAATTGTGGTATGGATTCTTGTTATTCTTGATGTTCTTGGTGGCCTTGTGTGGTCTTGGTATGCTCTTGTATTTAATTGTGTTTAGAGCTTGTCTTTAGGATTTGTACGGTGAATCTTGTTATTGATAATGTTCTTAGCATTCTTGGGTGGGTTTATGCATGCTCGGGTGTTATTCTAGGTTTAGGGTTTGTCGTTGAAGCTTGGTATGATTGAGTTCTTGCGGTTCTTGATGATCTTGAATTATTGTGCATTTATTCTTGATTCGTGGCATGGTTGGTGCTTGTATTTGAGATTTAATTGTGTTGGTCCCTTAGCTTAATTCTTGTGGTTCGAGTCCATATCGTTGTTGTTGTGTATCGGGATGTATTCAGACTTGGTTTTGAGTTTAACGGATGAATTCCCGAAAGGGAAGAATGCCGGATTACCATCGTACTAGCGGGGGGTTGGTGGGGGGACAAACCCCCACCTGACCACCTGCCAGTACACGTATATGTACCAGCGGGCGGCCGGCGGGTGGCTGACCACTCGCCGTGTACCCGCTGGTACATAGCCGCCCCCGGCGGGTGGTTGACCACCTGCCTACACCCGTTGGAACGGGGCAGTGTGTCATGACATTTTACCCCATTTGTTGTTTCTATGTGTCCCATTGTGCCCTGTTTGATGTTTATGAGTCTCGTTTGATATTTTGGGTACCGTTTTAGGAGTTATGAGTCGTGGTTATTGCATGTGGGTTAAGTTAGTATCCCGTTGACCTAGGATGAGATTTGTATAATCCCGTGTGTGTCTCGTGGTTGTCTCATTATCTTGGGAAGTAGAGTTTAGGCTGTATCCTATGGGTTGCGTGTTTATGTTGATGCCATTTGTTGATGTGATTGTTGTGCCTTCCCTTTGACTACCCCTTGGCTATGTGTTGGTGTGTATTGATTGTTGTTGTTATTGAGAGGTGGCCAATGTTGTTGCTGCGTATGTTGATTGATTGATTGTACATGATGAGAAAGGGATGTGATTGGGTGGAAAAAGATTGTTGGAGTTTGGCACAACGAGTGCTCGATTATTGTGCTAAAGGCATAGACCATTCAGTTATCGTGTTGAAGGCACAAACCACCTTGACTGGCTTGCTAAAGGCATGGGTCAAGTTATAAGTGCAGCGGTATATGCGCTGACCCCTTGGTAGTGGTGCTAGAGGCACGGATCATGTGAATGGTACTGCGGAGCTATCAGATCGGTGGTATGTTGGAGATATGTTGGAGGGGAGCCATGAAGTGCTCCAGAGGGATAAGGGGGTGGCGTTATAACGGTGGCTGGAGGTACAGGTTGGAACTGATATAAGGATGGATAGGTGTAAAGGTTGGAACTTGGCATAAGGTTGGATTGTGATACTGTTGTTGTTGTTGCTTTTGCTTGTCGTTGTGCCTTGTTGTTGTTATTGGTTGTTATTGTTGAGCTTTATGGTTATCTTACCTTTCGAGTTAGGACGCATGCTAGTATCTTTATGACGATTCGTAATGCTAAACCTGTTGTCGTGTCTTGAGTCTTGATCTCGGTTTTAAAGCTAGAGTTTGTTTAGGATTATATATGTATTCCAGTCTCAAAATGGTTTGCTTATATCTACCTTATTGTACTTAACGTGTGGGAGTGGGTTACCAGCATTATTCGTTGACGGTTGTTACATCGTATGTTTTTCAAGTACAGATCAGTAGCTTCAGAGTGCGCTAGATGGACACGAGGACCTAGCTTAGATAGTTCAGTATTAGTTAGATGGCCTGCGAGCCTTGGATTGTATTATGGATATTAATTACAGTTTATGCTTGTTTAGTTAGTGTGACCGCAGTACATACATTATTAATGAAATTGACTGAACCACTAACTGGACAATTAGACAGAACCTGACGTAGGACTTGACTGTACGGGTGCCCACGGCGATTATGCCGCACTTTAGGAGAAGCTTTAGCTGACAGTAACGCGACTAGAGTGGACATAGTGAGTGAATACATCCCCCCTGTTGCTTGGACATTTAAGAAGAACCTGATGGGTTGAACGATCCTTCACAATAAAATGAGAAGGGTGAAATTCAAAGTACACATCGTTGTCACGAGTGAACTTCTGAACAGACAATAATGAGGCATTTAACATAGGTACATGTAACACTTTATTTAGAGACAGTGACTGTGACTTAAGGGATAATTTTAAAGAACATGTGTTCAGTATGGACAGACCTAAACCATCACCCACTCGTAGTGTGTCTTCCCCGGTGTACTGTTCAACATTGTCTAAAGCGGCTCCATTCGGCGTTGCGTGTGCATTCGTTCCAGTGTCCGGATACAACACGTTGGAAAAGGGTACATCGTTGAAATCTTCTTGGAGCTATTGAGCAGTCTTGTGAGATTGCGGTGCTGAACCCGTGCGCTGGCCGGAATGTTGCTGGACCAGCGACCGACTGGTGGGGTCCACGAATCTGTAGCACGTCAGCGCCATATGTCCGGGCACGTTACAAAGCTGGCAACGAAGGCCTCCTCAACCACCCCGGCCACCACGACCGCGATCTCTGCCGTGGCTGCCATTCCCAGAAGTCGGGTTGTGCTCAGCAACCATCGCTGTCGGTGGTGGCGCCTCCTCGGAAACAAGTATTGATGCGTCGAGAGGAGGTCGGCCACATCTGGAATCGTTAGTGGAGTTGTTTTCATCGTGAGGGAGGCTACGGGACTCCGGTATTCCAGTCGAAGCCCGCGGAAGATGTGGAGGTTTTGTTCGTCAAGCCCCACTAGGCAACCTACCTGGGCAAGTTGCTCCACCAGTACCTGTGCATTGCCCAGATATGCAGCCGGAGTCGAGTCGCCTTGCCGGAGGCCTTGGAGCTGTGTGAGTAAACTGAGCGACCGGGCTCGAGAAGAAGAGCCTAATGTTGTTTCGATAGCCACCCAAATTCCCCGCGACGTGGAATTGCCAATAGCTAAGTACAGTACCTCCTCCGCCATGGATGATATTAGCATGCTAAGGATCGATTGAGCCTGTTGTATCCACACGACACAGAGTGGATTGATCGTGGCAGCAGCAGTTGGCATAGTACTTGCAACAGTTTCTGACGGGCAAACAAGGGAACCATCCACATAGCTATAAAGATTTTGGCCACGTAGAAAAGGTACTAATTGAGCTCTCTAGTATAGGTAGTTTGAAGAGGAGAGTTTGATCGACACATAATGGTGAGCTTGTTGGAGCATGTTTGAAGAGCATTGCTCCGTGGCGGTGATGGGTGGTGCCGAGGTGCCATTGGAGGCGGCTGGAAGACTTTGTTCAGAGGCCATAAGATCTTAAGGCTTAAACTGATACCAAATGAAGTGTTTAAAGTTCTGGATGCATTTATTCATGAAGCCTATACAATATTTATACACAGAATGATACCAGAAAGCTAATTAAGGAATAGGAAACAACCAAAGAAAAACTCTAACACACCACAACTATCTAACAGTCTAATAGTTCCTACTCAATTTTAGGCTCCATTTGGAAAGGAGGAAAATGAGTTCTGGAAAATGAGTCATTTTTCAGAAAACATTTTCTTTTCCAGTGTTTGGCTACACAACGAAAAACTGTCTTTGTGTGTTTGGATCGTTTTCCAGAAAATGAGCTGAGTATGAAGATGAAAAGAATGGAATAGTTCAAAATTTTAATTGTTTGATACTTTTGATAATATCTTTCTGTGAATAGCACTCTTTTGATATATATATATATATATATATATATATATATATTGTTTCCTAAAATGAATGGTTCATATTATTTTGATTTTAGTATTTTTTTAATGATTTTCCATATTTGCCCTCTATTATATTATTTTCTTCCATTAAATAACCTAAATTCCGTTAGTATAAACTTTAGTAACGGAATATTCCGTTAACTATTTATTATTTTTAACTTATTAATTTATATAAGAAAGGTCTTAGGATCGAGCCTCATCCCAATTAGAGTTGGCATAATTGTTAAACATATACTACAAATATTTTAAAATGTATTAAAATATATATATATATATATATATATATATATATATATATATATATATATATATATATATATATATATATATAATATAATATAAAATTTAACATAAACTTTGGTCAAATAATCCGACTAAATACATAACATTCAAAGTTAAGCATCAAAGATTATAAATCAAGAATTGTAAAAATCATTTGATTTTTATGCATTTAAAAAAAAAAATAGGTTAAGTTTTTTTTTTTTTTTCGTTTAATTAATGTTCTTTTGATTATTTAGATCATAACAAAACTTAATATTTCAATTATATTTTTGCAATATTGGTATGATTTAGGTCTTTATGGTATTAATATTTTTTGTATGTATTTTTATAGAGTAAATACCAGTCAAGGTCCCTCGAGTTTAGTGGTTTCACTACCTATAGTCCTAAACTTTCAAATCAACCATTCGTGATCCTCCGTGTTTCAAAATTGATCTGCAGCGGTCCTTCCGTTAAACTTTTCTGTCTCAGGCCGTGAAATCTAAGGATATAATAGTCTTTTGACATTGTTTATCCAATTATTCGCAGCCTCTGACTCACCACCTGCCTCCGCCGTTGCATCACTAGCCTCCCCCGTCACATCACCAGCCTCCGGCACCACCCCTGCTACCTTCCTCAAATTCTTCCCCCTTCTATAGACTTTCGATTTGTGGCCATTGCATATAGAGCAGTAAAAGGGAACAAATGTTAGAATAATTATTGTTATTATTATTCTATGGTTCATTATGTTTTATTGTGGCTCATAATTAAATATTTATTTATAATTTAATAATGAAGATAATCTTGTGATTGGCCAGTTAAGAAGATAAGATTGCAGTTTCAACTGCATATCATCAGGTTTACGTTGATGGAACGTATTATTTATTTATATTTCATTCTGAGACTCTGGTCCTCTCCCCAACCTCTCTAAAACTAAAACTCTCTCCATCAGAGAATTAAATTAAGTGAATGTTAAAGGTCTAGAGGGAGAAATCAAGTTTCTAACTCAAGCAACCACGAAAAACAATGGAACCAGGTATGTTCCCAGAAAGCTATTTTACTGTATGTGAAAAAAATGTGTTCTGAAGATCTTGTATTAAGTAGGAATGACTTACATGTGGTATCTTGAGCCAGGTTGTAGAACATATATTTTTCCATATATTATGATGAAACAACTTTATTACCCAGGTGAAATATGCAGTGATAATTACAGTGATGATTACGTATGTGGTAAAGCATTTTTTGTATATGTTTGTTGTAAGCATGTATGTACTTGCCATATCTTTCACCTGATGGATTAGAGTTACATACTGCATATGCATTTGCCGCATGGTTTTCTAAAGAAAAGAGGGTGTCATTCGTTGTTCTGTATGCTTATATATATTATGAATTTCGTACTGTAATTTGATGATGTTAAGTTTTTCGTATGGTGCAGTATATGTTTCCTCATAAATATTAATTAATTTGTTTACAATATCATGTTTTCTAATTAGATGGATTAGAGCATAAATGATTAAACAATATGAGAATTTTAAGGCACCTTAATGAAGTATCTTATACTGCACATGTTTATAATTATTATGTTTGCAGCATGGTTTTTAAAGGATGAGAAATCATGGTGCATGTGTTTATGGCTTCCGCAATATTATTGCAGATTAATTTGTTAATTAATTATGTGTTAATTGTTTATGTAGATTAATTTTGATTCTTTATAGCCAACATGATCGGTTTGCATGGTGATTTAGACCCTCGTCCTTTAAACTTGAGGTTAGGGGTTCGATTTCCACCCATGTAAATGAAGGAAATCATTTGGCTTGCATATTAGTGATAATTATGTATGTGGATATTATATGATATTATGTATTATATTATATCCACTTAACTTGGTATCTAATTATGATTAATTTGTTAGTGGCCAAATTATAAAGTTTTAATAGATATCAAATTTAAATAAAATTCAATTACCCATAATTGTGATGCTTATAATGAGATAACATGATTTTATTTTCTATAGTATTGGGTAAATTGAAGTTTAATAATTTTGAAATATTTAAGAGTCGCCCAAAGGTGATCAATTATTTCATAATTATAAACATAATAGTGGTTAATTATTTATTTTTGATTGGGTTGTTCAGCATATCCAAAGATAGCAAACAAGTCCAGTCATAATTTATTTAATGGCCGATTATATGAAATTTTTATTTTTATTTTTTTGCATCGGATTATGTTTAAAGTTATATGTTGTTGGATCACCCAAATGAGACCTTCAATGTATTTAATTGTTTATGATTATGTTGATTAAATCTGTTTGTCTGTTTATGTATTGAAATATAATTAATGTTTGAGTATTTTATATGCATTGCAGCATCTAGTTGTGTTTCAATTCATTCGCAAGCTGCGTCTATTGTTAAGTATAATGGGCTGAATTTTGCTGAGTGGCATGAACAAATCCAATTTCACCTCGGTGTCTTGGATCTTGATCTAGCACTCTTGAATGACAAGCCCGCTGCTATTGATGATAATAGCAATGATGATGATGTAGCTTTCCATCAAGCATGGGAAAAATCGAATAAACTTAGCTTAATGCTTATGCGAATGACACTTGGAAACAACATTAAGTCCACAATTCCCAAATTTGACAGTGCTAAGGATATGTTAAAACATGTGGAGGAAAATTCACATTCTGAATGTGCTGATAAGGCCCAAGCAGGCACTCTTATGAGTAAACTAACCAACATGAAATTTGATGGTTCGTGTTCCATGCATGATCATGTCACTAAGATGTTGAGCTTAGCGGCAAAATTAAAGTCCATGGGAATGGACGTGAATGACACTTTCCTTGTATAATTTATTTTGAACTCTTTGCCTCTTGAGTATGAGACATTCCAAGTGAATTACAATTCAATTAAAGATAAGTGGAATGTGTTCGAATTGCATGAAATGCTAACTCGAGAGGAAACAAGGCTTAAGAGACAAGGAATCCACTCAATTAATCTCATGGGTCAGTCAAGGGCTGGTAAGAAGTTTGGAAAGAAGAATCAAAAGGGTAAGAAAGGACCAATGAAGACTAATGAGTCCTCTTCTCAAATCCACAAAAAGGAACATAAGAATGACAAGTGTCATTTCTGTAAGAAATCTGGGCATTTTCAGAAAGATTGCTTTAAGCGTAAGGCATGGTTCGAAAAGAAAGGTATACATTATATATCAGTATGTTTCGAATCAAATTTAACTCAAGTTCCTTATAATACTTGGTGGATAGATTCTGGTTCCACTACTCATGTTTCGAATACTATGCAGGGATTCCTTATGACCCAAACCATAAAGCCAAATGAAAAATTTGTGTTCATGGGGAATCGTGTCAAAGCTCCAGTAGAAACCATTGGAACTTACTGTTTAATTTTAGATACTGGAAATCATTTGGATTTGTTTGAAACTCTTTATGTTCCTTCAGTTTCTAGGAATTTAATATCTTTGTCAAAACTGGATTATTATGGTTTTTCCTTTAAATTTGGAAATGGATGTTTTAGTTTATTCAAACAAAATCATTTTATTGGTTCTGGTATTCTTTCAGATGGCTTGTACAAACTAAAACTTGACAATCTTTTTGCTGAAACTCTATTAACCCTGCATCATTGTATTGGAACTAAACAAAGTTTAGTGGATGAAAGATCAGCTTACTTGTGGCATAAACGTTTGGGTCACATATCTAAGGAAAGGATTCAAAGACTTGTAAAGAATGAAATCCTTCCCGAATTAGATTTTACTGATCTAGGCATTTGTGTGGACTGTATTAAAGGAAAACATTCAAACCACACAAATAAGAATGAAGCCACAAGAAGCACACAGCTCCTTGAAATTATACACACTAATATATGTGGACCTTTTGATGTCCCAACCTTCGGAAAAGAAAAATATTTCATCACATTTATTGATGATTTTTCACGTTATGGTTATGTCTATTTGTTGCATGAAAAGTCTCAATCAATAAATGCCTTAGAGGTATTTGTGGATGAGGTTGAAAGACAATTGGACAAAAAGGTGAAAATTATAAGATCCGATAGGGGTGGTGAATATTATGGAAGGTATACTGAAAATGGACAATGCCCAGGTCCATTTGCTAAGTTTCTTGAAAAACGTGGCATTTGTGCTCAATACACAATGCCCGGTACGCCACAACAAAATGGCGTTGCAGAAAGGCGTAATCGTACATTGATGGAAATGGTTAGGAGTATGATGAGTTATTCTTCTTTACCCTTATCATTGTGGACATATGCTTTAAAAACCGCTGCCTATTTATTAAACAGGGTTCCTAGTAAGGTAGTTTCAAAAACACCATTTGAACTGTGGACAGGAAGGAAACCTAGTTTAAGGCACCTTCATGTTTGGGGATGCCCAGCGGAGATACGCATTTATAATCCACATGAAAAGAAACTGGACTCAAGAACAACTAGTGGGTTTTTCATTGGTTATCCAGATAAATCTAAAGGGTATAGATTCTATTGTCCTAGCCATACTACTAGAATTGTTGAGACTGGAAATGCCAAGTTCATTGAAAATGATAACATAAGTGGGAGCGTTGAACCACGAAAAGTGGAACTTAAAGAAGTTACAGTGCAAGATTCTCTGATATCTTCTTCTCAAATTGTTGTTCCTGTGCGAAAAATTACTCTACCTGGAGTTACTCAAATTGCTCATCCTGCAACGGTTGAACAATTTAGTCACTTGCCTGAACAACAAATTAATGATCAAGAGATTAATGATCAACCACTCCATGATGAAGTTAACAATGAACCCACAAATGATATTCCTACAGAAGTAGCATTAAGAAGATCTCAAAGACAAAGGAGATCTGCTATATCTGATGATTATGTGGTTTATCTTCAAGAATCAGATTTTGACATTGGTATTGATGAAGATCCTGTTTCATTTTCACATGCTATAAATAGTCCTAATTCTTCTAAATGGGTCGAAGCCATGAAAGATGAGTTAAAATCAATGGAACATAATGAAGTATGGGATCTTGTTGAATTGCCTAAAGGTTGTAAGCCAGTTGGCTGTAAATGGGTTTTTAAGACCAAACACGACTCAAAAGGTAATGTCGAAAGATACAAGGCCAGACTTGTTGCCAAAGGTTTTACTCAAAAGGATGGTATTGATTTTAATGAAACATTTTCACCTGTTTCGAAGAAAGATTCATTTAGAATAATTATGGCATTAGTAGCTCATTATGACTTAGAGCTACAACAGATGGATGTGAAAACCGCCTTTCTGAATGGAAATTTGGAAGAAGAAATTTACATGAACCAACCTGAGGGTTTTTCAATTGAAGGAAAGGAACACATGGTGTGTAAACTTAACAGATCGATATATGGACTTAGACAAGCTTCCCGACAATGGTATCTTAAGTTTAATGATACTGTAACGACCTTTGGATTTAAGGAAAACACCGTTGATCAGTGTATATATCTGAAGGTCAGTGGGAGCAAGTTTATATTTTTGATTCTGTATGTCGATGACATTTTACTTGCTACTAATGATCTTGGTTTAATGCATGAGACCAACCAATTTCTTTCTAAGCACTTTGAAATGAAAGATATGGGTGAGGCATCCTTTGTGATTGGAATTGAAATATTTCGTAATAGATCACAAGGAGTGTTAGGATTGTCTCAAAGAACATATATTAACAAAGTCTTAGAAAGATTTAGAATGGAAAAATGCTCTGCATCAGTTGCTCCAATTCAGAAGGGAGATAAGTTCAGCCTTATGCAATGCCCTAAGAATGAATTGGAGCGTAAAGAAATGGAAAATATTCCTTATGCATCTGTCGTTGGGAGTTTGATGTATGCTCAAACATGTACCCGACCAGACATTAGCTTTGCTGTTGGGATGCTTGGTCGTTATCAAAGTAATCCTAGTATGGATCACTGGAAGGCTGCAAAGAATGTATTAAGGTACTTGCAAGGTACAAAGGAGCACATGCTCACTTATAAGCGATCTGATCACCTTGAGGTGATAGGATACACAAATTCAGATTTTGCCGGGTGTTTAGACACAAGGAAGTCCACATTTGGTTATCTATTCCTTTTAGCCGAGGGGGCTATTTCTTGGAAAAGTGCGAAGCAGACTGTCATTGCTGCATCCACTATGGAAGCTGAGTTTGTGGCATGTTTTATGGCCACAAATCATGGATTATGGCTGCGAAATTTTATTTCGGGACTTGGAATTGTCGACAGTATTGCCAAGCCGCTGAAAATTTATTGTGATAATGCCGCAGCAGTCTTCTTTTCTAAAAATGACAAGTATACTAGTGGTGCTAAACATATTGATCTGAAGTATCTTGCCGTTAAAGAAGATGTTCGGGAACGAAGGGTATCAATTGAACACGTAAGCACTATATTAATGATTGCAGACCCATTAACTAAAGCATTACCACCGAAGGCATTTCGTGAGCATGTTGAAAGAATGGGCATTATTGAAAACTGTTAACATTATGTTAAGGTTGTGTTTTGAAATATTTGATACCTAGAGCTCAATATAGTTTCGTTTCTGTATTAAAGTATCCTGTTTAGTTTATGAAGTATATATACATGAATGTTTTATGTTAATATAAACAGGATTTGTCTTTGACAAAGACATTATCGTGGACCATTATGAAAAAGTTCATTATGAATCATATTGAGTTTGAAATTAATATTGTGATACATGGAAGGGACTGCGTTAAATTAGTGACGTATTACCGCCATGATTCTTATTAATTTCTAACTTAACGATGACTTATGTTCTGACCAATATAACGAAGGAATTAACTTATACTATGCATATTATGTTTCAAGTTCATTATTAAATTTATGACTTATGAGCTAAGTGGGAGAATGTTAGAATAATTATTGTTATTATTATTCTATGGTTCATTATGTTTTATTCTGGCTCATATTAAATATTTATTTATAATTTAATAATGAAGATAATCTTGTGATTGGCCAGTTAAGAAGATAAGATTGCAGTTTCAACTGCATATCATCAAGTTTACGTTGATGGAATGTATTATTTATTTATATTTCATTCTGAGACTCTGGTCCTCTCCCCAACCTCTCTAAAACTAAATTTCTCTCCATCAGAGAATTAGATTAAGTGAATGTTAAAGGTCTGGAGGGAGAAATCAAGCAACCACGAAAAACAATGGAACCAGGTATGTTCCCAGAAAGCTATTTTACTGTATGTGAAAAACATATGTTCTGAAGATCTTGTATTAAGTAGGAATGAGTTACAACAAACTCATATTCTAATCTTTGCTAGATCCTTGAGTTCCTCCTTCCTCCGCCACAATTTCAATCCAAACCCTATCAATTAATGGTTTCAAAAAATTAATTTCTACCTTAGCCTTGGCTACGCTTGGTCTTCTTCGCCTCACCGTAGAAGAATCCAACGTCAACAATTTTCCCACCGGCGCACAAATCAGACAAATAATCCGAGCATCAAACAAATGATAAGGTAGCTTAGGTAAAAGCATATATCCATATTGCAGATACTGGGAAGTCTCTTTGCGTATTCCAATATGGCACCCACGGGACGAATCAGACCAGCTTTCCCTCAATGATCACTTGATTCTTCGTCAAAATCTTCTTGCAATCAAGCTCCGACGTAAACCGAATCAGAATATGCATCGCATCAATCGATCCTATGTCCGCCAAGCCTGAGAGGGATTTTTCTTTCTTTGAAATAATCATTTTTTCCTAATTCTTTTACTGATCTTATTTTCATGTTTTTGATTTGTATGCCATTTTTCAAGAATTCTTGAATACACCCACATGTGCTATTAATATTTTCTGGTTTGATGCTTATTAACATTCAATTTAAGATTTCTTTTTCTAAATGATTTCAAGTTTATCTTGCAGAGTTGGATTTCTTCTCTTTTGTGCGTATGTGTGAGAGAGAGATTAATATGTAAAATTGGGCACTAATAAGTTGGTCGAAAACTGAAGTGCAGATCCTCGTGCTCGATCATAGTAGTTCTTATACAAATGTCGGAAGCCAAAGATGAGCTAGAGATCAAGTTTAGATTGGCAGATCGATCAGACATAGGGCCTAAACGGATAAACAATGTTAAAATGCGTTTTTACCCTTATTTTTCACGGCCTAAACGGCTTAAAGTAACGCAAGGATCATAGCGGGTCAAATTCAAATGTTAGAGGACCACGGATGGTCAATTTGAAAGTTTAGGACTAAACGTGGCGATACCACCATACTCGGAGGACCTCAGATTGCATTAACTCTATTTTTATAATAGTAGAATTGTACATTACTTTACAAATTTTATACTATTATTTTTTTTTATCGGACAAAATTGTTCTTACATCATTGTCAGACCTGCGCAACCTAACTACAAAGTTGTCGATTATAAATAAATATAATTACACCCGGAATCTAAAACGGTAGTTGTCGATTATAAATAAATATAATTACACCTGGAATCTAAAACGGTAAGGCCATTTTCCAAAGAATTGACAGTGTTGACATCCGATTGGCTCTAATTGAACAAGTTTACACATCAAAATTTTATCAATGCATGAAAACTTCTAAAGAAATTTGTAAGTTAATTTTTACTATATCATTATAACAATATATTTTGAATTATTTATTGTAACTATATATTTTGAATTATTTATTATCATCCTCTATTGACAGCAATTGTAGTAATTGTCATTGACAAACTCTCGAAACACTTTGTCTCAACAATGAATAGAGATTAAAAAAAAAAAAAAAACCATTGATTTCATTATTGTTTATGAAAAGTATGTATGACACTTTATTACTCTTATTAAATTAAATAAATTAGTAGCTATAACAAAAAATAATACTTATGCATTTAAAAGAAATTATTCATTATAAAAAAAAAATTTAAAAGAAATATAATTTCATTAGTTATATTATTTTTATTTTCTACAATTCAAAGATTCCTTACCTTCAAATTTATTAATTTATTATATTCACTACATTGTCCATTGTCTTCTTTACATTATAAATTTTATGAATCTACAGTTTAGAAATTATAAATGTACAATATAGAAATTATGAATGTACAGCATGTCCACCATGCACATGGTGGACACGGGTCCATAGCATAATTTGCCCCTGCGGGTTCGGTGGGCCGACTCACAAAAGGCAGCAAAAATTAGCCTCGAAAATTTTTGCATGCACACCTTTTGGAATATGCTTTCCCCCACATGGAAGTCATTTTCTCCCAAAACATACATATTTTCCTTTGACTAAAGCATCATTTTTCATTGACCTCATTTTCCCCCCTCTTGCCAAACGCTGAAAACTCGGAAAGCATTTTACAGAAGTCATTTTTCCGGGTTCCAAACGCACCTTTAGTCAAATTAATTATCTGGATTATTACCTCTGTCAGACACATAGACAAACAAAAAATATAAAAACAATTAAAAAGCAGATAAATAGAGGAACCTGGAAGGCTGGAACGTGCGATATGTTTACGTAGTTCGAAGAACTTTTCTCCTACGTTTGCGGGGTCACTCAAAAGTGAAACCAACTCTACTAAATAATCAAGAGATTACAAACGATTGAATTAATTTTCTATACACACTATAGTCTAATCATCACACCAAACCAATCTTCATCATCTCCTGAGTTAAGTTGGTAGAGTTTCTGGAATCAACGTTCTAGTAGGTTCTCACTTTTCTAACCAATAGAAGACACCACGCCTCTATAGAATAGCCAGGCCGTTCAATTTGCAGTACTTGATCGCCTTTTGAACACTCCAGGTTGTAGTAGATGACTGAGCATATTAATTCAAGAGTGTAGCTAATTAGAATTGTTGAAGAATTGCCGTGTAAAAAGTTGTTATCTGCACACTTACATTTTTTATATTCTAATATAGCTAATATATCTTTGTCAAGTACAGTAGGATCTCACACACAAATACTACATTTCATACTAGGTATAATTTTTAAGGTAGTTGTATATATTTATGGAGCTCAAACTTGAAATTTCTGTTAATATGCAAGAGACTCATGACATCCAATTCACACTCTATGAGTTTAAGCTAACTAATATTAAGTTTAGTAGATTAGAAGTCTCATTTAGCTAGGACTTACTGCTTTCCGCAACAGAGTAGACATTCGATTTCTGCCACGAACATTGAGCACTTGGGTTTGAGTTGGGTTTTGTATGCACTGAAGTATATAATTTGATGTTAAATTTAAAAATTAGATTTACTCAATTTACCTAATTTATCTCATCATGACCTTAGGGGTGGCCAAACATATTAATTCAACAAAATCGAAAAAAACCTAATTTATCATTAAAAAACAAATTAAAACAAAAAACTAGTATAAAATTAATGGTGTGTTGACTTGTCGTACTTGGAAGCATAAAAATCAAGACGACAATCAACCTCTAAATTGATTTTTGTCCTGGTACCAGCACTAATGTCACATTTTCTATATGCATAAATTGCGGTCAAATATGATTTTTATTCTCCTGCAACATTCTGTTATCCTATTATAAGACTATTCAAAATTATTTCGTAACGCGCTTTTAAATTTTAATTCTTATTTAAGAAAATTATCACTCGAATTCTTTAATATTGTGTACTTTTTTTTTTTCTGGGAGAAGTGTCAAATAGGCCCATGTACTAAAGTCAAGTGCTCAATTTCCACCATGAACTAAATTAAATGCTAATTAACCACACTTACTTACTAAATTTGTTCAATTAGCTTTTTTTGTAAGTAATTAACATTTTTTTGTAGGTTACCAATTCAATTATTAAAAAATAATTTCAAAATAATTTAAAAATTAAAAAAAAAAAAAAAAAAATACAGCCACCGGCTGTCCTCGGGCGAGGACAGCCGGTGGCTGTATTCTTTTTTTTTTTTTTTTTTTTTAATTTTATTTTATTGATTTATTTATTTTAATAATTAAATAGGTAACCTGTTATTAACCTGCAAAAAAAGTCAATTGAACAAATTTAATCGTAGATGGACATATTTGATACTTAATTTAGTTCGTGGTGAAAATTGAGCAATTCGCAGTAGTTGATGGGCCTATTTGACACTTGTGTTTTTTTTTTTTTTTTTTTTTTTTTATAAGAGTCGAACTTCTATTATTAGTTTATTATTATTCTCGAAAAGAGTAATTTATTATTCATTTTAAGATATATTAATTTGTCGTTTCAAAAAAAAAAGATATATTAATTTGCATTTGTAATATTGTTTAGATCATTTTTTTTTTGAATGACAAGATAAATTTGTCGTCATTATTTAATAATTTGTCATTGATATCACCTTTTGTTTGAAAAAATAAAATAAAAAATAAAGCAATGATAACGTTCACTTTCATGTGATCAAGTCATAGTGTACCTAATTATGTTGGAATAATAATAATAATAACAACAACAACAACAACAACAACAACAACAACAATAATAATAATAATAATAATAATAATAATAATAATAATAATACTTTATTATGATGATACTTGAAACTTGAAGCATAATAATATACTCTATAAACAACATAAACATGACATGCTTAATTATCTAAGCAAAGGATTAGTCTTTATGGTTTAGCTGAGTTATCATGATTTACATTCTTCCAGATGCTCTGTCAGGTCTGTTGAGCATATAGCCATTAATGTGCAATCCAACTATAAGTTTAGGCTTTTAGTTGAGATGGAGCACATGCTTCAATTAAGTATCAGAGTTAGACCAAAGGTCATGGGTTCGAAAGCGATGCTTGGAACCCACCGCACACGTGAATGTGCAATCCAACTATAAGCTTAGACTTTTAGTTGAGATGGAGCACATGCTTCAATTAGGTCGAGGTGTAGGAGCCCTTGGAGTTAAGAATTTAACTTTTTTAAAAAAATGAAATGCTTAATTATGTGTTATTGTTATTATTATAGCTCTAAAGATTCCACATACTATGCACTCTTGTTGATCACACCTTAATTTTACTACTCAAGGGTAAAAGTCTAACTTAGGTGACGATAAATATCCACTCTCATCACTATTTGATTTTGTGTACGAAGTAAAACACTTTTCATATGTAATAGTTCACAAATATAGAAGAAATAAATCACACTAGACCCCTTAGAAAAAAAAAATCACTCTAAACAATTCTAAGCAACAAATACAATCTCGATGAAATGTTAACAAGAATCATGAAGGCACTCCTATCTCACCGCTTCAGCTCGCCTTTTAATATCTTCATTATTCTTCCAAAAAGGAAGACTTATGCTCACTATGCACAAAAAACCCCCTTCACTTTAAGAGGTTGCTCCTACACTGCCACTAGTGAGACTCGATCCCATGCGAGTACCACACAACACTCGTTTTGTACTTTGTAGTTGCCCTAAACCAAAAAAAAAATTGGATAAAAAGAGACTTGTTGCGTTGTTAGTGAAATATTTTTACCCCAATTCAACTAAGTTGATCAAATTGGATAGTTAATTTTTTGTTTTGGTTCGACTAACTTCACTAGATTACACTGAATTTTTTACTGGTAAATCACGAGCTCAGTGACTATACCTCGGGAGAGCAACTTTGACAGTGCACTGAATCTGGTCGTAGCAATCATGTTTCCAGGAACTTGCCTTTTTTATCAATAAATGTTTAATTAATACATTTCACTATATCAGGGTCCATTCCTCCTTCAATCCCTCGCTTTATTTATTATTCATTAAACACCCAAACCGGCCTTATCTTCAATCCAACAAATTAAATCTCCACCTCTTTCTTCTCAATCCCCAGTTCTTGATCGATCTTAACATGGAGGCTCTACTCCAAGAATTCTATGCCAACACGAATGGTTTCATGTTGAATCGCCATTCAGAGCCTGCAGCAAACCCGAAGTTAAATGGGCAAAAAAGACGGGATCTTGACAGTTTTCAGGATTTTCCGGCCACCGGAGAAGAAGAAGAAGACTATGGGGATTACTCCGACGCGGTGTTGAAGTACATAAACCAGATGCTAATGGAGGAGGAGGACTTGGAGAACCGGCCGTGTATGCTCCATGATTGCATTGCTCTCCAGGCCACCGAGAAATACTTCTCCGATGTCCTCCATGGCCATGGCCATGGCGATCTGACCAGCTCTAACGCTTCTTCTGATCCCAACGACTATGGCGGCTCTTCAGATTCTCTGTTGAGTCCACCTGAGACCCAATCTGGGTCGGTTTCGCCCGGAAGCGATGGAGATTTTCCGGCTACTAATCTCGTTCTACCTGACAATAACGCCATGGAAGGTAAGAGAGAGAGATAGAGAGAAATGATTTTGTTTGAAAAATTAGTTATTTTAATTTTAATTGATTTTATCCATTTATTCTCCTACAGATCGTTCACCGCCAAAGGGGAAGAGAAATCACTACTCGAACATGGAAGATGAATCTGCAGAGAAGCAGAGGAATAAGCAGTTGGCAACTTACAACGACGACGAAACAGAGCCGCCATTAGAGAAGCTCAACGAAGTTCTCCTCTGCAACTCGCAAGAACCCAGGAAGAAACCCGAGGGCGCGGCGGCTCCTCCTCCTCGCCGCCGCCGCAAGAAACGAGAACCGCAGAAGGAAGTGGTGGACCTGAGAGGCCTATTAACTCAATGCGCGCAGGCTATGGCGAACTACGACGGCCGGGCGGTGACGGAGCTTCTGGCGAAGATCAGACACCACTCTTCTCCGCGCGGCAACGGAATGGAGAGGCTGGCGTTTTACCTCGCCAACGCGCTCGAGGCGCGGCTCAACGGCGCCGGCACGGCGATCTTCACCCTCCAATTCTCCGGCAACATCTCGGCGGCGAACATCCTCAAAGCTTACCATATGTACATTAAAGCCAGCCCGTTCAAGAAAATCTCAAATATTTACGCCAATCATTACATCATGAAAATGGCGGCCGGAAAACACGCCCTGCACGTGATTGATTTCGGAGTTCTCTACGGTTTCCAATGGCCGTGTATGATTCAAGGCCTCTCCAACCGCCCCGGCGGACCCCCCAAGCTCCGGATCACCGGAATCGATCTCCCCCAGCCGGGGTTCAAGCCGGCAGAGAGAGTGGAGGCCACCGGAGCTAGGTTAAAGAAATACTGCGAGCAATTTAACGTCCCGTTTGAGTTCAAAGCCATAGCTAAGAGATGGGAAACCATAAAACTCGAAGATCTCGAGATCGAGAGGGACGAAGTTCTCGCCGTGAACTGCCTGTTCCGTCTGGAGAACGTGCCGGACGAGACGGTGGTCCCCGACAGCCCGCGCGACATCGTCCTAGGTTTAATCAAACAAATCCGCCCCGACATCTTCATCCACGGCGTCGGCAACGGCGCGTACAACTCCCCATTCTTCACCACGCGGTTCCGGGAGGCCGTCTTCCACTTCTCCACCTTGTTCGACATGTTCGAGGCCACCGTGCCGGCGGAGGACGAGGACCGGAGGCTGTTCGAGGAGACGGTGCTGGGGAGAAACGCGCTGAACGTGATAGCTTGCGAGGGGACTGCGAGGGTGGAGCGGCCGGAGACGTACAAGCAGTGGCAGGGGAGAAACAAGAGGGCCGGATTCCGGCAGGTGGCGCTAGATCAAGAACTCGTGAAGATCGTGAAGGATAAGGCGAGATCGGATTACCATAAGGATTTCTCGGTGGACGGCGACGGGAAGTGGTTGTTGCAGGGGTGGAAAGGGCGTGTGGTTTATGCTCTCTCTTGCTGGAAACCTGCCCTCGACTGATTTTTCATATTTCAAGTATAATGTAAATATAAATGTTACCAATTTAGATAATTTATCTATATTCTAAATTGCCATCATTGAAATATAATAATGAGTTTTCTTATGATTATTTGGTTATAAAATGTTTATATTACAAGTATAATAATACAAAATTAGAGTTTGATTGTGTGTGTTGAGTTGAGTTGGAATTCAAAATATCAAAGTTTGAAAGTTGGCTTAGTAACAATGAGATTCTAAGTTCGGCGTGGAAATTGTTCTGGCCTTTTTTGTATGGACACTTTAAGTTAGACTTACAATGCGAATTTTAGATATAGCCCACTTTTGAATTGCACGATTAATTTTTCAGTAAATCAAAATTTGGTTGAATTTGAGATTTGTTTAAATCTATTCAAAATTTGAATTTTTATTACTCTGACTCGACTTTATTAGAGGAAATTTCAATTTTGATATTATGACTATAGGAGTCTTGTTAATTTCAATCATTGACTTTCAAAAGTGTTACCTTTTTTTTTTTTTTTTTTTGGGAAAGAGGGGGGAACACCCGTGGGTCGTTAGGCAACCCTCACAATATTTCTCTCGTCAAGAAGGCCAAGCTCGTCTTCCCAGAGGAATCTCTGAATGGTTCTGGGTGGCCTTTCAAATCATCTGAAGTCAACGTCTTGATAGAACGCTTGATATGTCATAGTGTCCGCTGTGTTATTTTGTTCCCTAAGAGCTTGAGTGAAAGTTGTCTCCCAATTTCTCGTTCTTGCATCACGAACAACTCTACCAAGTTACCTGCCGTTCCATCGTAGCTCTCTGTACTGTTAATCAATGAGATTGCTCTAGTGCAGTCAGCTTCGAAAATAACTTTCCGGTAGCCCAGCTCCCAAGCTTTCTCAATGCTGGTAAGAATGCCCCAGATTTCCGCTTCTAAGGCATTGCAGGTTCCAATTTTCTTCGCAAAAGCTCCTAAGAATTTCCCTTCTTCATCCCTGAACACTCCACCGCATGCAGCACGTCCCTGTTGTCTGGTTCCGCCATCCGTATTGACTTTGATCCAGCCTTCCCTCGGAGGTCTCCATGGCTGGCTTCTTCTCGTTTCTCTTCTCTGATTGTCAGCTGGTCCGGAGTTCTTGTTGAACGCATCCTCAATCTCTTTAAATTGTCGGTGGAGCCAAACAATCTTTTCATTGATGTCCTTCTCCACTCCATTAAAGACTCTATCGTTACGCCATTTCCAAATCCACCATGCCGTTATGGCGAATTTGGCACATCTTTGCGTCCCTCTTTGGCCACCTTTATTTCCTGTCACGTTATTTTTTAACCAGATATTAAAATCCAAAGGTTGAGACGTACCTGGTTTCCCATCAATCATCATTTGTTTCCAGACTATCTCAGCTGCTGGGCAGCGTCTGATGGTGTGTTCTACAGTCTCCTTCTCTGCGCCACATAAGCTGCATTGCTCATTCAATGTGAAATCCTCAAAAGTGTTACCTTTAAATATGTAATTTTTATCAATTTTGGTTACTCCGTTAAAATTTTTTAATAGTTAAAATAATAAAGATATTTTAGTCATTGCACATATCTTTGCTTTTTCTCCGGCCAATCTATCTTTTCCACCATGTTTCCCGCTCTGACAAAAAACCATACACCAGTCTATGATGAAGTCCCAAGCTCCAGAAGCAACTGCCCGAGCGTTTTCATGATTTCTCTGACGAGGCTTGGCAATATTCCTGCGTGCCCGAATTTTGATTTCCTCAGCTCCTGCTATTTATGCCGTAAAAAACTCTCCGACAAAGACATTTACATGTACATGTACTATTTCTTAAAAAGTTTCAAGAAACCTTAATTAACCTTAATTCAATTTTGATTTACGAGAATACGATGATGCTGCTGCGGTGAAACCTTGGGAGGCATGCTGAAATCCAATGTCGATTTCGATCGTGCCATGAAACCTATTTTTGCAGGGGTGAAAATGTGTTTTGTATGCCTTGGGAGGTGTGCTGCTGTGATGTTTTCAACTGAATTTTTGCAGGAGGTGCTGGATGAGTACAAAGAGAAGTGCAGTTCAGAGATTTCTAGGTCCGCAGATATCTCAAGCTCCCCTTACACAAATTGCAAGATGTTTTCAGTCTGAATTTTGGTCATTTGAACCTTAATAAATCGGCTTGGACGAATGAGTTTAGGTATGCTTTGGAAGGTGTGCTGCTGTGACGAATTTACAAGAAAAGATGAATTCGTCGGAGAAGAAGGAAAGAGATGTGAAATGACTAAAATATCCTCATTATTTTAACTGCTAAAATTTTTTGGTGAAATTTGACCGGCAATTTGACCGGAGTGACCAATATTGATAAAAATTGCATGGTCAAGGTACTAAATTGACACTTTTGAAAGTCAAGAACTGAAATTAACAAAACCCCTATAGTCGTAGGACCAAAATTGAAATTTCCTCACTTCATTATTATGTCAATAGTTATATTTCACTATTTTGAGACCCAACTTATCACATTTGCTGAATTTTCAAGCAATTAAATCATTGTATTTGAACAACATGTTTATTATAATAACATATTTATAAATTTACTCATTGTTATCAATCCCATCTTATATATATATTTGCAAAATTCAAAAACTACCATACAAGATAATTATCATCTTGTCAAGGATAAATGTGTAAAAGTAATCTTTTATCAAAAATCGATTTTGCCCCAATGATCAATTCATACATGAGACTTAACTTCTAAATCTTCATTAAATTATTTAGATACTTTGAAAATTATTTCAATGAAGTCAAGAAAGAAATTAGTTATGAAAAAAAAAACACTTATTACAAGTTACGGAGTATAAATCTATTAGATTTTATAAAAAAATCGAAGAAATTAGTAACAAAATAAATTAAATTAAAAATGCCATTAAAATCTTGATAGTTATAAAAAAATATTATTTGAGATATTATGACTAAATATGAAATTAAAAATCTTGAACAAGGCTGGTGAAGTGTGGTAATTCATTCAAATTGTCAGATGGTATGCAGATTCTTTAACCATGAGTTATCTGATTATTCTTATGCGAGTTGTGTGTTAAGTCATTGTCGGTCTCTAAAACGACACTTTGAAGCAGTGTCTATCAAGTACTATGTTTCTCGATCAGTGAACAAGCTCGCTCATGCATTAGCTAAGGCTGCAAGTTCTCAATCTAGTCACTCTAATTATTTTTCTTCAATCCGTCATGTATTGAACATTTACAGGGCGTTTGGTTGGAGGGAGGGAATTATGTGGGAAAGGAATTGTAATTCCATGGGAGTTGAATTACTGGGAATAAAGTGGGAATTTAAATTCCAGTGTTTGGTTGACAGGAATAAAATTACTGGGAATTTCAATTCCAATGTTTGGTATACATGGGAATTGAAAGGGAATAAGTAGTATAAAGTCAAAAATGTCCATTATTGTTGTTAGACATTAATTTTAGGTTAAAAAAGGAAGGGGTAATTTTGACTCATCACTATCTTTTTTTCCCAGGAATTAAAATACCAGGGGGGACCTGGGATTTTAATTCCATGAAAATGGGGGAATTGCAATTCCCTCCAACCAAACTACGGAATTTAATGGTCTTTGGAATTATGTGGGAATTAAGTGGGAAGGGAATTTAAAATCCCTCCAACCAAACGCCCTATTAATGTCTTAATTTTAATGAAGTTTGTTTCCTTTTAAAAAAATGAAATTAAAAAACAAATTATTTTTGGAATTATTGTAAGAAAACTGGACCGGCGAGACGAGCTAACGAGACTCACCATGCATGCGGACTTAGAAACTGTTAGACCTCCTTGCCAGCCCTAAGGTCCACATGCAAGTCATGGTGGGCTCGGGCCAACCCACAAAATTCTTAATAAATTTAATTTAATTCAAAATCATGATTGCAGTAGGCGGTACTAACACCTAGCGCTTAAGCGGTGCACTGTGTGTGTGCAATCGTTATGTCATAGAACCGTGTTCACCATCCATGGTGAACACGGTCCCAACGGTGTTAGTGCACCGTTATTTTTTTTTTCTTAATTAATCGCGTGACTTTTCTTCTTCATTTCCACATTTCGCGGTTTCACTTTAATTTGAGGTGAGCAATGATTTCGGACATTCATAAATTATGAATCCATGCCTACACATTCACTTTGGACCCGTGCCTACACATTCCCGTCTGAAACCATGACTGCACCTCTGTAGCGCAAGCTTCTTCGACATTCATAAATTATGAATTTTCTGTTATGAAATTATGAATTTTCTGTTATGAGATTATGAATTTTCTGTTTTGAGATTATGAATTTTCTGTTTTGAGATTATGAATTTACAGTAAATTCATAATCTCATAACAGAAAATTCATAATTTAATAAATGTTTTTCTTTTATGCGATTATGAATTTTCTGTTATGAGATTATGAATTTACAGTACATTCATAATCTCATAACAGAAAATTCATAATCTGACCAAACGCGCGCCGTTAACACCACATCCACGATTTTTTTTTTTTTTTTTTTTTAGCGTAAAAACGGCGCCGTTTGGACCCATGTTCACCATTCATGGTGAACACGTTTCCAGGACATAATTTGCGGTGTGTGTGTGTTTGTGTTAACAAGGCCGACTTGACCGAGTTAGGTGCCCAAGACCTAGGGGCAATCTCAACTATGATTATGGAAATCTAACCACATTTATAGAAAATGCATGGTATTTTGGAAAGCTTTGTGCTCAACAAAACTTGGGAAAATGGCAACTCCCCCTTTGAATTAAAGTATCCATATTATCTTTTCAATTATATGTTAAGATGGTGTTTAGACAGTTTTAAGGTCAAAATAACAAAACTATACAAAAGCTATGAAAATCTAGATTTACGTAATTTTTGCAAAAGTTATGATCTGTATGAATTTCATTTCATTTTTTGTCTTGACTCGTGGTCCATCCTCCCCTACCTTCTTAAATGGCCAAAAAGATAGACTCAATAGACTATCGTTCTGAAAGCAATATTTTGTCAGCATATCCAATCCAAACCAAAGTAACGAAATATTAATATGTTTTGGGTTAAGAGATTAGTCCGGTTGCACAATGAGAGTTGACAATTTGTGTAAACGTGTGTTGGTTAACTAAAGGACTAAAGGAAAATGTTCTGAAAAAAAAAAAATATTAAAAGTGAATTGTCACCTATAAATTTAGGACTTAAAATTTAATTAATTCTTTAAATACATTGAAAATTATTTCGATGGTGTAAAAAAGAAATTGGTTTTTGAAAAAAGATATATTATATTACAAGTTATAAGCCTATTAGATTTATTAAAATCGATTAAATAAGTAACAAAATAAATTTAAAATACCATTAAAATCTTGATAGTTATAAAATTAAAAATATATATATTATTTGAAATCTCACTAAATATGAAATTAAAAAATAAAATTATTGGTGAAATTATTGTAAATGTAGAGTGTGGACCGACGGGAAGACACTCACCATACAGGCGAACTTAGAAACTGTCAGACCTCTTTGCGTGCCCTAAGTGTAACACCTCTAATTTTTAAAACATTTAAAACCTACGAAATCAAGGCGAATCTATCATTATCCATCCAAACAAAGCAAAACTAACAACACAAGTGTCGGGGTGCTATGCTACGTCTAGGTTTGAGAACCTAGGAGCACAGGCTAATCAACTAACCAAAGCATAAATCCAGAAGTTCATAAACGAGTACAAATCAAGGCACGCAGGCCAACCAACAATTGCTAACTATCTAAGCTAGATCCTCGTATCCATCTAGCACGCTCAGAAGCTACAGATTTGCACCTGAAAAACATGCGATGTAACAACCGTCAGCGAATAATGCTGGTGACTCACTCCCACACGTTAAGTACAATATGGGTAGATATAAGAAAACCATTTTGAGACTGGAATACATATATAATCCTAAGCGACCCCTAGCTTCAAAACCAAGATCAAGACTCAAGGCATAACAACAGTTCTAGCATTACAAATCAGCATAAAGACACTAGCATGCATCCTAACTCACAAGATAGGATAACCACAAAGCTCAGCAATAACAAACAATAACAACAACAAGTCACACGACAAGCAAAGGCAATAACAACAATAGCATCACAATCCAGCTTTATACCAAGTTCCAACCTTTACTCCTCTCCATCCTTATATCAGTTCCAATATGTACTTCCAGGCCACCCTTATAACTCCACCCCCTTATCCATCCAGAGCACTTCATTGCTACCCTCCAACATAACTCCAACATGCCACCGATCAGATAGCAATGCAGTGCCATTCGCATGATCCGTGCCTCTAGCACCACAAACATGGAGTAAGCGCATATAGCTCTTACATGGCACCGCAGTGCTTATAACTTGATCTATGCCCTTAGCAAACTAATCAGGGTTGGTCCGTTCCTTCAGCACGATAACCGAATGGTCTGTGCCTTTAGCACAATGACCAGGCACTCGTTGTGCCAAACTCCAACAATTCGTTTCCACCAATCACATCCCTTTCTCATCGGGTATAATCAATTAGTCAACATGCACAACAACGCAGTGACCACCGCTCAATGACAACAACAATCAATACACATCAACACATAGCAATGGATAGTCAAAGGGAAGGCACAACAATCACATCAACAAGTGACATCAGCATAACATGCAACCCACAGGATACAGCCTAAACTCTACTTCCCAAGTCAACGAGACAACCACAAGACACCTACGAGATCATACAAGTCTCATCCTAGGTCAACGGAATACTAACTTAACCCACATGCAATAATCACGACTCATAACTCCTAAAATGGTATCCAAAATATCAAACTAGACTCATAAACATCAAACTGGGCACAACGGGGCACAGGGAAACACAAAACGAGACCAAACAACGCACCACCCCGCCCGTACCAGCGGGTGTCAACCACCTGCCGGTGGGAGGCACCTTGTACCACCGGGTGCACGGCGGGTGGTCGTCCACCCGCCGGCCGGCCGCTGGTAACGTGGTGTGTACCTGGCGGGTGGTCGGGTAGGGGTCCGTCCCCCCACCGACCCCCCTCTAGTACGATGGTATCTCGGCACTTTTCCCACCCAGGAATTCATCCGTTAAACCCAAAACTGAGTCCGAATACATCCCAATACATAACGACCACAATATAGACTTGAACCACAAGAATTAAGCCAAGAAGCCAACACAAACAAATCCTAAATTCATGCTCCTAACATATCAAGATCCAAGAATCAATTCCTAAACATACAAGAACAACAAGAATCACAAGAACATCAAGATCCCATCAAATAAACCCTAACGACAAGCTCTAGACATGCTCAAACGCAAGATCACGTATATAATTCATCACAACATCAAAAGCATCAAGATTATCAAATAAACATATCATAAACCCTAGACAAAGCTGTATCAAGACTCAATCACGGAATCACACATACGATTATCAAAGGAGCCAATAATCAAGATATAACAAGAAAAATAGGTTTTGTAAGACATGGGTTACCTCTTAGCCTTAATTAATTTTTCCTTGGCTATTAAGGTTCTTTCCCAAGATTTCCTCCCGGTTGATTTCCCTAGGCTTGGTGGCGGGGAATTCCTTTCGCTAGGTCTCCTGGGCGGTTCGTGTATTCGGTGTTATGAGAGGTGAGAGGGTTCTAATTGCTTTCTAATCCCGTATTTATAAGGTGTCATGAATCCTAATCAGAATCGGGGTAGCAGAGGGTCTATTTTCCTTATTTTTATCGGGCTTATAGTCTTTAATATGGATAAGGGTCCACGGTCCATCGAGGACCACATTAATTAATTAAGGGGGTCCTAACCAATTTAAGTCCCTTTTAATTATTTATCTACGGGATTAATTCCATAATTAATCCCGGTTTGAAGGTCGTAACACCGGGTGTTCACTAGCAACTTAGGGAATCATCATGCACGGTTGCATCTTAGCAAGCATAAATTAAAGTTTGATCCCCGATAGGTAAATAAAGTTTGGGTTTAGGGTTTACCTTGGTTCCCCGCTCCCGAGCTTGAAGCTCCGCGCGTGCCTAACATGGTCTCAATTGCCGCCACTCTGCGGTCCAGCAAGCTCGTCGTGAGAATCAATGATGAGAATCCTTCTTCCATGATCCGGTTTTGCCTAACGAGTTGCGCGAGGATGCGTTCATTAGTGGATTTCTCGTCTTAGTCCCCTGCGATCGTCTCACCCCTTGCGAGATCCGGGTGGTTCGGCTCGTTTTCTTCCTCATCTTGTTCCTCTTGTCCTTCGTCTTCCTGGGCGGCTTGCTTCATCTTCTTGTTGGAGATGCCCAGGCGCTTTACTAGCAATCTCTGCTCGGCCAGGGCCTTCGAGTATACCTCCTCGAGGGTGATGTATTGTCCCTCTCCGACATGGTAAATGTCGTTGCGGCAGAGGTTTGGGGTGTTGAAGATCATCCCACCTATTGGCTTGGCTTCGGTCTGGCTTATGTCCACCCCTTTCTTTTCCATGATCCAACTTAGGATCATTCCGTAGGGTAGGCTGAGCCGATTGCTGGACTTGCAAAACTCCATGTGTTTTAGCATAAGGGCATGTAAGTTGAACTTGACCTTGTGCTTAAGGAAATAAGCAAAGGTGCACTCAAGGCTCCCCACATCCTTGCTTTTATTGTTGTTAGGCAACAGGCTGTTTGTCACAATCATACCCAGGAGTTTCTGTTCGGCGGTCAACAAATTCCTAATCGGCCTCGTGGCCGAAGTGAAATCGTTTTCCCTTCCAAACAAATAACTCAGATAATCTTTGTACCCCAGGTTTCGGGTAACAATCCAAGTCTTCCTGTCATATTCCGATACGCCCGTGGTGGTTAGTTTGAGGAGTTTGGACATGCGGGTCTCAATCAGTATTATCTCCTTACCCCGGACTTTGGAGGTGATCTCCAATTTGTCCCCATGCTTGGTAGCTAACAAGTGGTGATAGAACTCCTTCACCAATTCGGGGTATGTATCGTTATTTATTTCTAAGAACGTTCCCAACCGACCTTGAAACTCAAGTATATCAACCAATTCTTGAGAGAATTGATCGGGTTCGAGTGCTTTACCTCCTAATTCAATACCGTGTAATCGGCATTGTTCCACTTCGGGATTCGGGCATTGATGGGTCTCCCCTCGGCATCGTGAGGTTTTCTTTTAATCGAGTAGGGGGAGTTGATTTTCCGGCGTTTGCGGGACAGGTCGCGGTTGGACGGCGGAGCTTTGCATGGCAACAGGTTTATGGCAGGGTCGTCGGTGGGGGCGAGGTGGCTGCGGTTGGGGCGGCGCGCGTTGGAGTCGGCAGCGGCGAGTGGTGAGCAAGGGCGGTCGGTGGTGGCCTGGGTTGCGGGCTCGTCGGCGGTGGTTGGCGGCAGGCTGCTGGGCGGGCGACGGGGGTTTAAGCGGTAGTTTTATCGGGTGGGTGGCGGTGGTTCGTGGTGTGGCGGGGGTAGGGTGTTCAGCCGAGAGAGAGAGAGAGAGAGAGAGAGAGAGAGAGAGAGAGAGAGAGAGAGAGAGAGGGTGGGAGGAAGAAGGGGAAGGGTTTTTGATTTGGGGATTTGGGATTTTTAGGGATTTGAATGGGGTTTAAGAAAGTTTTGTTCCCCTTTAAGTTTTAAGAAATACTTGTGGTTTAATGGTTATAATCTTGGTTTAGGGAAGGAAAGTTTAAGGTTTGAATCCTACTAGTTACATTAGAATTTTTTGGTGCCCTTCTTTTATGTCCTTGAGATTTTCCACCCCTTTGTTGTCTCAAGGTGGGAAAAATTCCAATTTTAGGCCCTCCAATTGCACCCGTAGTTTTATCAACGTATTGGTTCTGGGGTTTCTTTGTAAATTCTAAGGGGGGCATGAAGTATCCTCGTTAGTCGGGGTGGACTAAAAGAATTAAATTGATCGAATTAAATATCTAATTTTATTTAAAACGCGAGGGTTCCAAGTAGTCGAACTAAATAAAAATAAGGATAAAAGGAGGGGTGGCGTACAAGAGCCCCGTTTGTCCTATCCTAAGCAGAATTCTTCTTCCGAGTTTTCCCCCGATTAGTTTGCGGGGTCTTCGTCCCCCAAGGGCATGTTTTCATTTCCAATCCCAGTTTCAGCCTCGGCTTCGATGTTAGCTTGGATGCGACTCATGACAAACACTTTTCCGGGCGCTCCGTTGTTCCCTTGGTTATTCAGATTGCTTGGTTGTCCTCCAAACGATGGCCTTGTGCTTGCGGGTCGTTGGCACTAGAAGGCTTTGTGGCCGCTTTCCCCACAATTGAAGCACCACAAGACATATCCTTGGCAATCCTTACCTCGATGATCCTTGCCGCATTTCCGACAAAGGAATTGTCCTCCGCTTGCTTCGATGATCTTTTTCGGCGGCCCTTGGCTCTGTTGACTAGTCGTCCTCACGTGGGAATTACTTTTCGCTTTCTTGAAGCTGGGGCCCCCACCTCCGCCATTCCTTCCCCTTACTCGTTCCTAAGCCCCACGTTGTCACAATTGTATCCGATAGAGATCGGTGGCGATGGCATAGGCCTCGTTGAGAATCCTTGGCCTGTTTACGGTTAGGGCTTTTCTTGCCTCAAAGTTGAGCCCAGCCACGAATCTCTCAACTTTAGTTGCTTTTGTGTGTACCAGCTCGCGTGCGATACGAGCTAGTTTAAGGAATCTCTTGTGGTAATCCATCATCGTGGTGATTCATTGTTTTAGGTGAAGGAACTCTTCGTACATGGCTGCCCTCAAGTGAGCGGGTTAGAAGCGTTCTCGTAGCTTAGTCTTTAAGGTTTCCCAGTTGAAGTTTGCATCCTGTCTATGGGTAGGACCTTCGTGGACCCACCATAGGTCGGCCTCATACCCAAAGTAAAATGAGGCTAATTCGACGCGGCGTTCCTCTGGGCACCCTACCACCTGAAAGATCTTGTCGAACGTTCGGATCCATTCTTCGAGTGTCGCAGGATCTTCTTCTTCGGCGAAGATGGGTGGGCGATGGTTCGACACCTGGCGGGCCATGTCGGGTAACCCCTGTGGGTTTCATACTTGAACACACCACATGGAATTCCTTTAAGTGTTTGTGAGGATCTTCACCTGCAAGTCCATGGAAAGAAGGCAAAAGATGAATTAATCCAGATTTTAATTCGAATTGCACATTGGCATCCAGAGCAGGAAAAGTGATGCATAAAGGTTGCTGATCTAAAGTTGGAGCTCCAAGCTCTTTTAAAGTCCGATTTTGAGCCATGGGTTCTTCTTCAAAATCAGAATTGGTAGAATCGGTAGCCAGATCGCTAAACTAAAATTTCCTCAATGCTTGTTTCCTCCCCCTACGTACAGTTCTTTCAACTTCTTGATCGTACGACAAGATTTTTTGATTACCAGATCGAGTTATAGGCATAAACAAAAAAAAAAAAAAAGAAAATATATTGCAGCAATTATGTAAAACTAATGAAAGAAAAGAAAATTATATTTTTGATGATTTTTTTTGGGACAAATTAAGGAGAAAAACAAACAAACAAACCCAATAAATAAATAAACAAACACAAAATAAGCTAGAAAATCTCTCCGGCAACGGCGCCAAAATTTGGTGAGCTGTCGTAGGCTCCCAAATTAAAACCTTACAAACGTAGTAGCGGGAGTAAGGATCGATCCCACGAGGAGTAACTAGTTTAACTTTTGTGCTCAAATTAAAGGTAGGGGGGTTTGGAATATATCGAGAATAAAGATAAAATAAAAGAGAATTTAAATAAATAAGTAATTTAAATGAACGAATAAAGCAATAAAATAATATTTCAAAAACACTTATAATAAGAAACCTTGGTTAGTAAAGATCCACCACCGGAATTTAACACTGATCATTGATTAATAAAGTAATTAATATGCAGCTGAATATTTGTCGTGAAATTATTTCATTTCTGTTTTCCCTTAGTTGTAGGTAAATAAAGCACAAGCGGTTTAATTACCCCTAACTACTAAATAATCTAAGACAAGCGCTATAGATTTAATTTAATAGCAGCAATAGGAACTAGGAAAACCGACAAACTAAATAACACAAGCACAAGCGGTTGCATTTAATTTGGGAAAATATTCTACCCGAGACCAATTATCACTAAGCCGTCAATAATTAACCTCAGTCGCTACTTAATATTAGAATAATTTGTAGCACAACATTAACTAATATAGCAAATAATTATATCAAATAAATAACTAGTAGGCCTCCCTAGCAATTAAATGACACAATTATTCAAATAACTTAGAAGAATATTTAATACTCAAATGCATAAAAATATATATAATAAAAATAAATAAATAACCTTACAGCGTACTGAATCCGCGGCTTCAATTTACTAAACCAAACTAGAAGAAATTAGCCACGAATGGACATTGATAACAACCTTAAAGAATATTCGAGAGGGGAAGAATTGAACGTTTTTTCAATACTACTCTATCATCTATTTATAGTATTCTCAAAATAGGATTAATCTATTTTCTACCATTTAATCCCTATTTTTGCGTCAAGCCATGAAATCATCCGCCAGCTGCTTTGCACGCCTAAGTTTGCGCTGAATTTTTTGATGAAATCTTGTTTGATGCTGCGCCACTACTCTGTACGAAAGAAAGAAGGAAGCAACATAATTTATTTGTTTTGTTTGAAGAATATATTGGACCCACATAATAATACTAAAAATAATAATTAAATTGTTAACTAGGCATTTAATAAAACATTTATTTACTAATTGATTATTAACATAAAAATAAATATTTATTATATAATAGTAAATAACTAATACAAAATTATTGTAAAGATGTATATAAAATAAGAGTGTAAAATATGTCTATCAAATTCCCTCACACTAGAACATTTGCTTGTCCTCAAGCAAAAATATTATTTGCGAAATAAATTGAAAAGAAATTCCCAAAACTCATAACACATCATGAACAACAATCTGAAGCACCCTGCAATTAATAAGTTAGCACCCCTGTTCGAAAATGGAGAGAACTAAATAAGTAAGCCCTCACAGGAATATCACTCATCACTCAAGTGTTTGATGGGTATAGATTTCACTCATGTTCATTCCTATAAAATTGCTCTACCATAGGCTTGCATATCTTCTCAATCACCACTACAAGAGTCATGCATGACACAAATCATAATGACTTTCCAAAGGTTGTAATGGGGCTAGGGTTAAGGGAGAGAATATTTTAGGAAAGCAGTTTAAATAAAACCTTCAAACTAGAGGAGCAAAATAAATACAATTAATCTAACACCCTTGCTCAACACCCCAGTTTTTCATTCAAAGCATTTCCTATTGACATTTCAACCCAATTATCATTCTCAGAAATATAGAATTCTTCCTCAAAATTACAAGAACTTCCCCTTGCTTCATTTATTTAGGAGTGGCTTCAACTCAAAACTAATTGCTGATTCTTTCTTATCTTTCTCATAAATTTCAGCAACATTTTTTTTTCAACATACATTCATCATTTCTCCCATTTCTTCATTTTTTTTTTAGTCTCCATATTTTTTTGGAATCATGAATTGTTTTCGTTTTCTTTTTCATAGAAGACCAGCGACAAATCGGTAATGAAGATACAACCCACCTCATTCTCAATCATATTAACACAAGAAAAGTGACCTCCCCCACACTTCTTCCTCACAACCTCACGTAAATTACAAGAGAATAATTCAAAATTTTCTCCACTAGTTATTCAGCTGGGTGAAGGCATTATTTTTAGATATAAAGGGCTTATAATGTGGTTCAGGATAAAGAAAAGAATGGCCATAAAGCTCAAAGTGGGTTAACGAAGGGAAATAAATCATGGGACAAACCAGTTATTTGGCTAGTGAGGCTCAAAATCAAATAATGGCATTAATCACACTTGAATCATGCATGGTCTAATTAGCTTTAAAAGAGAATCAAGGCAAGTTCTAGAGAAACAAAATTATGGAAGAAATCACACAATAGAAAGAAAATAAGACCAAAGTGTCAGTCAATGGCTCAAAATCTCACAGGTTTATTGCTTACTTAATCTAGCCACTACATATCGAACAAGAAATGCTAACAAATTAATCACAACTTGCCAAACTATTTATTCAATCATGTTATGAATTTCAAGAAAGGAAAATATAAATTTTTTCAAAATATTTTTTTTAACATAAATAGTAGTAAAATATTTTTGAAAATTCTGAAATAAGAAAACAAATAATAAATTTTTTTTTTTGACGTAAGAAAACAAATAATAAAACTAAATCCCCTCCCCCACACTTATTACCAACATTGTCCCCAATGTTGAATAAAAAAAAACAGAAAAAGGGTTATTGAATGAGAATAGAGAATAAAAGAAAAAGAATGGAACAAACACACCTTAGGTTGCCTCCCAAGCAGCGCCTTTGTTTATCGTCGTTGGCTCGACTTATGACATTTCTTTAAATTTTCATCGTCTTTTTGAGTACCTTCGATGATTATGAGTATTCAAAGAAATAGTCCCGTCATGCAGACTAGTACTCAAAGATGATTTATTATTTTTTTCTTCTTTATTTTCATTATAAGCAATTTCCTCAAATTCAACTAGATTCAAAGAATCAACAAAGATTGCAAAATTATCATCACTAGGAGATTTCATGGTATCATAAATATTAAAAGTCACAAGTTTACCATTGGACTCCATTGTAAGCATACCACTATGAATATCAATTTTTGTTTTTGCAGTTTTTAAGAATGGCCTTCCTAACAAAATATGAGAAATATTATTATTATTATTTTCCATATCAAGCACATAAAAATCAGCAGGAAAAACCAAGTTATTAACTTCAACAATCAAATCCTCAATCACACCCCTAGGATATGTGGTAGACCCATCAGCCAATTGAATTAGTATACTAGATTTATTCAGGGGTCCAAGATTTAAAGAAGCATAAACAGAATATGGCATGACATTAATAGAAGCTCCTAAATCTAACATAACATTTTCAAATTTCACCCCACTTATCATGCATGGAATAGTAAACATACCTGGGTCTTTGCACTTTTCAGGGAGATTGCTTTGACTAGCCATAGAGACATTCTCTTGCACTTTCACTTCCTCAATTCTTTCATTATTTCGTTTCTTTTTCATAGTGCGTACCTCTTTTAGAAAATTTGCATAGCGAGGTACTTTTTCCATAGAATCTAAAAATGGTTTATTAGCCTCACATTCACGAAAGGTCTCATACATATCATTATTTGAGTTTCCTCTTATTGGTTCTAAAAGAGCTTGAGGAAATGGGGGTACTGGTTCATAATCAGAAAAAGAGGAAAGCTTACCTTGGAACTTCTCTTTATTGTTGGCAATGATTCCTGCACTTATTTCCTTGTTTAAATCAACATTCTTTTCCAGCGACATACTTTCAACACTAATTGCACTTACACTCTCTTTTGGATTAACCACCGTTTGAGAGGGTAGTTTGCCAGAACTCTGTGCTTCCAACCGACTTACTGTAGTTGCTAGTTGACCCATCTGTCTTTCTAAGTTTTGAATACTAGCCTTTGTTTCTTGTTGGAATATTTGTGTTTCTTGTTGAAACTGCAGAGTGTTAGTAGCAAGAGATTTAACAATATCTTCTAGATTCATACCTGAGCTAGAGCTTTGGGTTGGTTGTTGTCTTGAAGGAAATGGTTGTCTATACTGCTGAAAATTGGGACAATTCTGAACAAACTGGTTCCCTTGTGAGTTCCCATAGCTAAGGTTTGGATGATCCCTCCATCCAGGATTATATGTATTGGAAAATGGATCATACTTACCTTGAGGTTGTCCAAGAAAACCTCCAGCCATATTAACATGTTCAACAGGTTCTTCTTGAAGAGTTGGGCAGGCATCAGTTTGGTGCCCAACTACCGAGCAGATTCCACATGCTTTTACAGTTTGCATATTGCTTACAACTAATTGACGGACAAGAGTAGTTAAACCAGAAATTTGTTGTTCAAGAGCAAAAATATTTACCTCATTCACTTGCTTAGACGATTGGACAAGTCTATTGCCAAATTGTTGAGAATTTGCAGCCATGTTTGCAATCAGAGTTCTTGCAGCGTCTGGTGTCTTGTCAACTAAAGCACCACCGCTTGCGGCATCAATCATGCTTCTATCCATTGGAAAAAGTCCTTCATAAAAGTATTGAATGAGTAATTGATCACTAATTTGATGGTGTGGGCAACTTGCACATAGTTTCTTGAAACGCTCCCAATATTCATACAATGACTCTCCATTGTTTTGCCTTATACCACAAATTTCCTTTCTAATGTTGGTCGCCCTTGCAGCTGGAAAATATTTTTCAAGGAATAGTGTCTTCAAGTTATTCCATGTGGTGATGCTTCTGGAGGGTAAATAGTATAGTCAATCCTTCGCTGAATCTTTCAACGAAAAGGGAAAGGCTCTCAACATGCTTTGTTCTTCAGTAACCCCTGTGGGTTTCATACTTGAACACACCACATGGAATTCCTTTAAGTGTTTGTGAGAATCTTCACCTGCAAGTCCATGGAAATAAGGCAAAAGGTGAATTAATCCAGATTTTAATTCGAATTGCACATTGGCATTCAGAGCAGGAAAAGTGATGCATAAAGGTTGCTGATCTAAAGTTGGAGCTCCAAGCTCTTTTAAAGTCCGATTTTGAGCCATGGGTTCTTCTTCTAAATCAGAATTGGTAGAATCGGTAGCCAGATCGTTAAACTACAATTTCCTCAATGCTTGTTTCCTCCCCCTGCGTACAGTTCTTTCAACTTCTGGATCGTACGGCAAGATTTTTTGATTACCAGATCGAGTTATAGGCATAAACAAATATATATATATATATATATATATATATATATATATATATATATATATATATATATATATATATATATATTGCAGCAATTATGTAAAACTAATGAAAGAAAAGAAAATTATATTTTTGATGATTTTTTTTTGGGACAAATTAAGGAGAAAAACAAACAAACAAACCCAATAAATAAATAAACAAACACAAAATAAGCTAGAAAATCTCCCCGGCAACGGCGCCAAAATTTGGTGAGCTGTTGTAGGCTACCAAATTAAAACCATACAAACGTAGTAGCGGGAGTAAGGATCGATCCCACGAGGAGTAACTAGTTTAACTTTTGTGCTCAAATTAAAGGTAGGGGGTTTGGAATATATCGAGAATAAAGATAAAATAAAAGAGAATTTAAATAAATAAGTAATTTAACTGAACGAATAAAGCAATAAAATAATATATCAAAAACACTTATAATAAGAAACCTTGGTTAGTAAAGATCCACCACCGGAATTTAACACTGATCATTGATTAATGAAATAATTAATATGCAGCTGAATATTTGTCGTGAAATTATTTCATTTCTGTTTTCCCTTAGTTGTAGGTAAATAAAGCACAAGCGGTTTAATTACCCCTAACTACTAAATAATCTAAGACAAGCGCTATAGATTTAATTTAATAGCAGCAATAGGAACTAGGAAAACCGACAAACTAAATAACACAAGCACAAGCGGTTGCATTTAATTTAGGAAAATATTCTACCCAAGACCAATTATCACTAAGCCGTCAATAATTAACCTCAGTCGCTACTGAATATTAGAATAATTTGTAGCACAACATTAACTAATATAGCAAATAATTATATCAAATAAATAACTAGTAGGCCTCCCTAGCAATTAAATGACACAATTATTCAAATAACTTAGAAGAATATTTAATACTCAAATGCATAAAAATATATATAATAAAAATAAATAAATAACCTTACAGCGTACTGAATCTGGGGCTTCAATTTACTAAACCAAACTAGAAGAAATTAGCCACGAATGGACATTGATAACAACCTTAAAGAATATTCGAGAGGGGAAGAATTGAACGTTTTTTCAATACTACTCTATCATCTATTTATAGTATTCTCAAAATAGGATTAATCTATTTTCTACCATTTAATCCCTATTTTTGCGCCAAGCCATGAAATCATCCGCCAGCTGCTTTGCACGCCTAAGTTTGCGCTGAATTTTTTGATGAAATCTTGTTTGATGCTGCGCCACTACTCTGTACGAAAGAAAGAAGGAAGCAACATAATTTATTTGTTTTGTTTGAAGAATATATTAGACCCGCATAATAATACTAAAAATAATAATTAAATTGTTAACTAGGCATTTAATAAAACATTTATTTACTAATTGATTATTAACATAAAAATAAATATTTATTATATAATAGTAAATAACTAATACAAAATTATTGTAAAGATGTATATAAAAGCTATTCTCAAAGGCCTGGGAATAGCTAATACCAAGGCCCCCCTAGGAATGGCTATTCCCCTTGCGAAGGTAATATCTCATTCCTAGGCATGTTATTCCCATGACAAAATGATCCAACAAAACGATGGAATAGGTCTATTCCAAGGAATGTTATTCCATTCTTGACCTATTTCATGAACCAAACATGCCATTGAGGTAATAGGCTATTACTAGGAATACTAAGCCTGGTAATAGACATGGTTACCAAACAAAGGAATAGGCCTGTTACTGGGAATGCTATGACATTCCCAGCCTATTCCGTGAACCAAACGGGCCGTATGTGTTTAGGTACATCGAGTTCGAGCTTAACATCCTAAAGTCTTATGTTAAAGGCATTGTCCTTAAGGTCGAACTTAGGCTCTGATACCAAGTGTAACACCCCTAATTTTTAAAACTTTTAAAACTTTTAAAACCTACGAAATCAAGGCGAATCTATCATTATCCATCCAAACAAAGCTGAACTAATAACACGAGTGTCGGGGTGCTATGCCATGTGTAGGTTTGAGAATCTAGGCGCACAGGCTAATCTACTAACCGAAGCACAAATCCACAAGTTCATAAGCTAGAAAAAATCAAGGCACGCAGGCCAACCAACAATTGCTAACTATCTAAGCTAGATACTCGTATCCATCTAGAGAAGCTACAGATCTGCACCTGAAAAACATGCAATGTAACAACCGTCAGCGAATAATGCTGGTAACCCACTCCCACGTGTTAAGTATAATATGGGTAGATATAAGAAAACCATTTTGAGACTGGAATACATATATAATCCTAAGCGAACTCTAGCTTCAAAACCAAGATCAAGACTCAAGGCATAACAACAGTTCTAGCATTACGAATCAGCATAAAGACACTAGCATGCATCCTAACTCACAAGATAGGATAACCACAAAGCTCAGCAATAACAACAACAAGTCACACGACAAGCAAAGGCAATAACAAATATAGCATCACAATCCAGCCTTATACCAAGTTCCAACATTTACTCCTCTCCATCCTTATATCAGTTCCAACCTGTACCTCCATCCCACCCTTATAACTCCACCCCCTTATCCCTCCGGAGCACTTCATGGCTCCCCTCCAACATTCCACCGATCTGATAGCACCCCAATGCCATTCGCATAATCCGTGCTTCTAGCACCACTACCAAGGGGTCAGCGCATATAGCTTTGACATGGCACCGCAGTTCTTATAACTTGATCAATGCCTTTATCAAACTAATCAAGGTTGGTTCGTGCCTTCAGCACGATAACCGAATGGTCTGTGCCTTTAGCACAATGACCCGGCACTCGTTGTGCCAAATTCCAACAATTCTTTTCCACCAATCACATCTCCTTCTCATCGGGTATAATCAATCAGTCAACATGCACAACAATGCAGTGGCCACCGCTCAATGACAACAGCAATCAATACACATCAACACATAGCAATGGATAGTCAAAGGGAAGGCACAACAATTATATCAACAAGTGACATCAGCATAACACGCAACCCACAAGATACGGCCTAAACTCTACTTCCCAAGTCAACGAGACAACCACAAGACACCTACGGGATCATACAAGTCTCATCCTAGGTCAACGGAATACTAACTTAACCCACATGCAATAATCATAACTCATAACTCCCAAAACGGTACCTGAAATATCAAACGACACTCATAAACATCAAACGGGGCACATGGAAACACAAAACGAGACCAAACAACACACCACCCCGCCCATACCAGCGGGTGTACGACGGTTGATCAACCACCCGCCGGTGGGTGGCACCATGTACCAGCGGGTGCACGGCGGGTGGTCGTCCACCCGCTGGTACCGTGGTGTGTACCTGGCGGGTGGTCAGGTGGGGATTCGTCCCCCCACCGACCCCCCGCTGGTACGATGGTATCTCGGCACTTTTCCCACCTGGAAATTCATCCGTTAATCCCAAAACCGAGTCTGAATACATCCCAATACATAACGACCACAATATAGACTTGAACCACAAGAATTAAGCCAAGAAGCCAACACAAACAAATCCTAAATTCATGCTCCTAACATATCAAGATCCAAGAATCAATTCCTAAACATGCAAGAACAACAAGAATCACAATAACATCAAGATCCCATCAAATAAACCCTAACGACAAGCAATAGACATGCTCAAACGCAAGATCACGTATATAATTCATCACAACATCAAGATTATCAAATAAATATATCATAAACCCTAGACAAAGCTCTATCAAGACTCAATCACGGAATCACACATACTGATGGGGTGAGGACCCCGGCCCAAGGAGATGGGCCCAAAAGAGAAGGATTCCAAGATAGAAGATATTGGTTAGTGAAAGAAAAGCCCGGTGGTGACCTGGGTCGAGCCCAGGAGTCGGCCCAGGCCCAAGTGGGGGAGGAGACTCGGCCCAGGAGCCAGTAAGAAGCACTCAAAGTCGGTCCAAGAGCCGTTGGGGGAACACTCAATGCGGCACTCAAGAAGATTCGGCCAAATGAACCGTTAGGGGTCCAAAGAGCCGTTGGCCGATTCAGCAACAGCACCCGAACGGTCTTATAGTGTAATTCGCCTTGAAGGCGATATTTAATGTACTTCAATTCGGCTGGAGAGGAGCCTATTATATAAAGGCCCCTCCACCCTTGTAAGAGGGGCGAGTCCAGGCCCAGGAAGAAAAGACACACGTTTCCTATTACTCTTTCAACTATTCTTTCGTTTTCTTAGAGCTTTTTGTGAAAGGTGAATCCATCGACCAAGGTTGTGTTGGACCTCCCTGGGCCTAAAACCCCTAAAACCAACACTGGCGCCGTCTGTGGGGATCGAAACAAAGAGCTACGTGACTTTCTGAGTGGGGCGAGTCCGCAAGTCGACCGAGAAAGCATCGCAGCATGTCGGAAGGATGGGGCCAGACGAATAACCGCGATAATGGAGCGGAAGCGGATTTGAGAGAGCAATTAAACCAACGAAAGGCCCAATGCCAGGAAAACGAAACGGCACCGGTGAACCGGCAACCGCCTATGATATCCCTCACCCCGGAGCAACTCCATGCGATCGGGCGAGCCTTCGCTGACGCAAGTCGAGGAGTGAGGGACCAGTCTGTCTCTAGACCGATGCCGCACAATTAGCAGCCTTCCCAGAGGCCAGAAGACAGACGAGAGAACCGACGGGCAGAGATTCAACCAGTACGATCAGTCCATTCGAGGCTGGGCCCAAACGCCGGACGACAATCTGCAAGAGAACGACTGGGAGAGAGGGAGCCCAGTCGCGCACCAGCGGGCCCCAGAGATCGAGAAGACGGTCGCGAGAGAATCCACACCAGAAGAACCAGGACTCGGGCACGTTGAACCGAGCGACTTGCGCGCAATGACGACCGACCAGTTGAATCAGAAGTCGGCGAAAGTACCGAATCCACAGGAAACCATACTCGCAATAGAGGCGAAGTGGCTCAATTGGCACGAGAGGTGCGAGATCTGAAGGAACAAATGGAGGGAAGGACCAAATCCCCCGGACAAACGTTGCTCACCGCTTTGCCATTCTCCTCCGAGATCATGTTTTACAAAGTACTCGGCGACTTCAAATTCCCGGAACAGGCCACCTTCGATGGATCCAGAGATCCACGCGAACATCTGCTCAGTTATCAGGCCAAGATGCAGGTCTTAGGAGTCCGTGACCCGGTAATGTGTCGCGCCTTCTTGCCCACGCTAAAGGGCTCGGCACAAAGGTGGTTGGTGGCGCTGCCTCCAGGATCGATTCACAATTTTGAGGAGCTGGCCGATCGCTTCATGAGTCATTATGCAGCCAACATCAAACCACAAAGGGATCTGACCCATCTAGGAGACGTACACCAAGAGGAAGGTGAGTCCTTGAAAACCTACTTGGCTCGCTGGCAAAAAGAGATCCAGTCTGTCGAGGACCAGACCGCACTCACCTTCTTCATCGAGTCCTTGCAATCCGGGCAGCTATACCGGGATCTACGGGATAACCGCCCGGCCACCTACGCGGAAGCCATACACATGGCTAATAAGAGGGCTAACACGGCGCAGGCCATGAAGCACAAACGACAGCGTGAGGTCGGAGGATCCACTGGTGGAAAGAGGACCCGCGCGGAAACTAAGGAAAGGCGTCCAAAAGTAGCTCGCCAGTCCGAAGTTAGGCGTCCGTATGATAGGCCTGCCGTTCACCCCTATAGACCGGCTCCTCAACATCCGGTACACGAGGTACAAGCAGTCGCTCCACCTCCATCCCCGCTGACTGACGATCGCGTGACGAACGAGGAGACAGGTAAGACCTCTAAGTACTGCCGTTATCACAAATCTTATACTCACAGCACGGAAGAGTGCTTTTACTTGAAGAAGATCATGGAAGGAATCATCCAACAACGGACCCCGCCTCTTAATCAGTGGAGGAGAAGGTCGGCGGCCTAGGAAGACAATGACCCCGCAGTCGCCGCGGAAAGCAGTCGCGGCAAGCAACCAGCGACCGAGGAAGACGAGGCCCAGTGGCGTCAGAAGCTGGTCTTCAACATGATAGTCGGGGGGCCAGAAGGAGGTGACTCGGTGAACACCAGGAAGGCCTGGGCTCGGCAGTTGTATGTCGGGACGGTATACGGGCGCGAAGAAGGCTCGAAGAAAGTGTGCCAAGAGCCCATCACGTTCACTGACAAAGACCTACCCACAGGAGAGACACCGCATCGGGATGCCCTGGTCATAGCAATGGATGTGAATGGGGTGGTCGTTCAACGAATCCTGGTGGATACCGGGAGCAGTGTCAACGTACTATACCTTGAGACATTCACCAAAATGGGACTAACCCGAGAACGGTTGAACCCAGTCAAGACGCCACTCGCCGACTTCACAGGCGACTCGGTAGAGGCAGAAGGATCCATTACCCTGCCGCTGGAGATTGGTAGCTACCCGGACGTGCAGAAGCTCGACATGAAATTCATTGTGGTAGACTTGGCCTGCTCACATAATGCCATACTCGACCGACCAGGCCTGGAAGATTTGGGAGCACTAATCTCCATTGAACACCTCTGCCTGAAATTCCGCACGTCGAATGGGATAGGCGCGGTTCGCTGCGACAGAAGAGTCGCCCGGGATTGCTACCTACAGGCTTGCAGAGGAATGGGTAGGCGTGAGATGGAAGTTCATGAAATCATGGAAAGACCCCCAAAGAAAGCAATGATACCCCGCCCAGAGCTAACCGTGGAGTTAGAGGAGGTCGAAATCGACCCAGAGCGACCATACAGGCGGGTCCGGATTGGGGTCGGTCTCCGAGAAGAAGTACGAGAGGAAGTCATCAGGATACTTCGAGAGCACCGACTAGTCTTCGCTTGGGGCCCGGAAGACATGCCGGGTGTCGACCGGTCCATCATCGCCCACCGACTCGCCGTAGATCTGGACCACCGGCCGATCACACAGAAGAAGCGTTACTTGGCCAACGACAGGAGGGAGTTTGTGAAAAAAGAGGTGAGCACGTTGCTGGCTGCGGGCCATATCCGAGAGGTCAAATACCCAGAATGGTTGGCGAATGTAGTTCTCGTACCGAAGCCTCCAGCTTGGCGAATGTGCGTGGATTATACCGACCTTAACAAGGCCTACCCGAAGGATCCGTTCCCCTTACCACGGATTGATCAGTTGGTCGACGAGACCGCCGGGTCGGCTTTGCTGAGTTTTATGGACGCCTTCAGGGGGTATCATCAGATCTTCATACACCCGGCTGACGAGGAGAAGACCGCGTTCCTAACGCCGGACGGAGTGTACTGTTACCGAGTTATGCCCTTCAGGCTTAAGAACGCAGGGGCTACTTACACTCGGATGGTCGCCCGACTATTCCAAGACCTATTGGGGAAGTCCATGGCGGCCTACGTAGATGATATGCTGGTCAAGAGCCGGGAGGAGGCCAAGCACGCGGAGGATTTGGCCGACTGCTTCCAGGTGATGCTAAGGTATAATCTCCAACTAAACCCAAAAAAGTGTGCCTTCGCGGTGCAAGGAGGTAAGTTCTTGGGGTACATGGTGACCAAGAGAGGCATTGAGCCCAACCCCGAGAAGGTTCAAGCTATCATCGACATGCAACCTCCCAGTACCGTTAAAGACTTGCAACGGCTGACTGGTCGATTGGCTGCCCTCAGTCGCATCTTAAGCAAGGCGGCGGATAGGACCATACCATTCTTCAAAGCCATGAAGAAGAAAGAAGGCTTTGCATGGACGGCTGAATGCCAACAATCGTTCGAAGAGCTGAAGCAATATCTTTCCACGCCACCGGTGTTGTCCACCCCTCAGGTGGGGGAGCCCTTGTTTCTATACTTAGCTGCCTCCCCCAGGGCGGTAAGTTCAGTACTCGTCCGGGAAGAAGAGCGTACCCAGCATCCGGTAAATTACGTGAGCCGCTCCTTAAAGGCCACTGAGGCGCGGTACACGGCCTTGGAAAAGATCGTCTACGCGTTAGTAATTACTGTACGCAAGTTGGCACCTTATTTCCAAGCCCACACCGTTCGGGTCCTGACCGACCAGCCTCTGGGGAGTGTGTTGCAAAACCCCACGTCGTCGGGTCGATTGGTAAAATGGGCCGTGGAATTGACCCAGTATGGGATCGAGTATCAGCCACGCCCGTCCATTAAGGGGCAAGCCTTAGCCGACTTCTTGGTCGAGTGCACCGTAGGGGAAGGCGATAAAGAGGGCACCATGGAAGATAACCCAGGCGAATGGTGGCAGATGCACGCGGACGGAGCGGCGAGTCGACAACACTACGGAGGCAGAGTCATGCTAATTACCCCGGAAGGATTCCGGCTCTACTATGCCCTAAGCTATCTGTTTCCAGCGTCCAATAACGAAGCAGAATACGAGGCTGTAACACCCCAGATTTTCAAGACATTTAAAACTTATAAAATAATGGTGAAATCTCATTAAATCCCAAAACATAATACAAGAGTACGGGGTGATATGCCACACCTGAGCTAGAGAACTCAGGTGCACAGGCTAACTAACTAATATCCTCAATAATGTAAATGCATAAGCATGGCACGCAGGCCGAAAGGGAAACTATCTACTTCTACGCTCCAAGTTCTAGCGCGCTCCAGTGACTTATTCTTCCGTGCCTGAAAGCCAAATATATCTGTTCAGCGAGAGATGCTGGTAACCCACACCAACGCGTTGAAATACAATACATATAGATATATATATAGATATACGAAAACCATTTTGAACATGAAGATATACCCTACGAACTCTAGCTTTTAAAACAGGGATAGACTCCACAGATAGGGCTAAGCACAGACAGCAGTTATACCAAGCATATGCAGTTTACAACAGGCAAGACAGATAAGATAAGCACAATTAATAATCATAACTCAACATATACGATTCCCGATATGAAACCCATAGTCACATCCCCAAGGCACTCATAACAACAACTCCTCCATATCTCATCACATAGCACACTTTGTTGGCGCCACAGGACCAATCGCATGCCCATACATGAGGGTCAGCGCGTATAGCTCTGACACGGCCCCGCAGCACCCTGCCCCGTATCGCAACACAGAGGGGTCGATCGCAACCGACCGATGAACCGCAGCTCATCATAGTGTTTGATCGCAACCAAACAGTGGACCGCAGCCCAAGAGTATGTCATCTGACCGCAGCCAGGAAATATGAACCGCAGCTCATGTAGAAACGTTTGATCGCAACCAAACGGTGGACCGCAGCCCGGGAGTGTAAATCTGACCGCAGCCAGCTTCTAAACCGCAGCTCAGGAATAATCAATCCATCGCAACCGAATTGGGGTATCATGCACACATAACACATAGCAAGCACATGCAACCCACATTAACACATTGGGAAGGGGGAGAAAGCGTATAACAAAACCTATGCATGATCCTTCACATACTAAGCATAATCCTAAGGGGTTCATACTTCCTTCACCAAGGTCAACGGGATACCAATTCAACTAGCATGCAATATATAAGACTCATACAACCTACGAACGGTACCCGAAATATCAAACTAGACATATGCACGATAGACGGAGTCCGTTGGGACACCACGGGGGTCGGGGGAACATCAAACGGGGAAGCCAAAATCCCAAAGTGGGGTCCAAACCAGCGGGTAGCCGGTGGGTGAGGGATCACCCGCCGGCGGTAACTAAACCAGGTAGCGGGTGCCCGGCGGGCAGCTGCCCGCTGCCGGCGTTGCCCAAGAAGGCCTCGGGTAGGTGGCGGGTCCCCTACCCCTCACTGACTCTTTTTCACCAAAAACGCCACGAGAACCTTTGTGGAACCCGAAACCATGCTTAGACACTTTCAAACGCAATTGATAACACACGTAGACAATTAACGGGTCAAAGATCGAGAAACATATGGCACATAACCTATCATGCTTTTCTAAACATAATCAACACCCAATCATGCGAATTCCCACCCAATATACCCAGAATAATTCCATACGATACAACCTAGGGTTCTAATCGTTTTTAAATCAACAAGGACACAATTCATCTTCCAATATCAAGATTCGGTAAGAATATCATATAAACATCAAGAACATCCTACAATCATCAAGAACATCATATAATCATCAAGAACGTCATATAATCATCAAGAACACCATAATTATCAAGAACCCTTCATCATCAAGATCACTCATGGAATTATCCCATCAACCATCAATAAGAATATCACAAATCATCAATACACAATAATATGGGGAAATCCTACGAGGGAAATCATAGCTATGAAAATAGGTTTTGTTGAGACATGGGTTACCTCTTAGCCTTAATTAATTCCTTGGCTATGAAGGGTCTTTCTTTAAGCTTTCTTGCTTTCTTGATTTCTTCTAAGGGAATTCTTGGAGCTCTTTGGGGTGGTGAGTCGTTTATTGTGGTGGGGGGTTCTAGGTGCCTCTTAAATCCCCTATTTATATATTTAGGAGTCCTGGTTAGGAACTAATATTATAGGCTTGCTAATTCTATTCCTTTTGGAACTAAGGATTGGGTTTAGGGATAAGGGCCCGTGGACTATGGTGGGCTTTTCCTAATTAATTATTGTGATTTAATTCTTTCTTTTGGGTGATTGATTAAATGATTTAATTGATTTTAGGGATCGTAACACGGGGTGTTACACTCTCCCCCCCTTAACAGAAAGCTTCGTCCCCGAAGCTTGGTCCTTGTCGAGTGACCTCTTCCTAGTTACCTGGTGCAAATAGTTCGGGGTAGCGTTCCCTCATCGTGTCCTTGAGTTCCCATGTTGCTTCCTCGGTCCCATGATTGGTCCAGATAACTTTTACCATTTCTATGGTTCGACGTCGTGTGGTCCTCATCTTGGTGTCCAGGATTCTCACGGGTTTTTCTTCGTATACTAGTGACTCGTCGAGGTCCACGGCCTCGGGTTGAAGTACGTGTCTCGGGTCGTGCACGTATTTCTTTAGCTGGGATATGTGGAATACGTTGTGTACTCGTTCTAGTTCAACGGGTAGCGCGAGGCGATAGGCTAGGTTCCCAACTCTTTCTATAATCTCGTAGGGGCCGATGAATCGTGGACTGAGCTTCCCTTTTCTTCTGAATCTCATCACCCCTCGTGTGGCCGAGATTCTCAACCAAACCTTGTCCCCGGTGTTGAACTCGGCTTGTTTCCTCTTTAGGTCGGCATAGGACTTCTGACGGTCCTGGGCAGTCTTCATCCTTTCCCAGATGTGTTTGATCTTGGTGATGGTATCTTGTAGGTGTTGGGGCCCTAGTGCTATTGGGTCGACCATGTCTTCCCAACATAAGGGGGTCCTACACTTTTGTCCGTATAGAGCTTCGTAGGGCGCCATACGAATGCTTGCGTGGTAGCTGTTGTTGTATGAAAATTCGATGAGGTCTAGGTGTTCCTCCCATGTTCCTTGAAAGTCCAACACACAGGCTCTTAGCATGTCTTCGAGAGTTTGAATGGTTCTCTCGGTCTGGCCGTCCGTGGTGGGGTGGAAGGCGGTGCTTAACTTTAGTTGTGTTCCCAAGGCTAGTTGCAGGGATTTCCAGAATTGTGATAGGAACCTGGAGTCTCTGTCGGATACGATGTTTCGGGGGACTCCGTAGTACTTCACTACTCGACTCAAGTAGGTTTGGGCTAGTTGCGTCATTGTCCACGTTTCCTTCATAGCGATGAATCGCGCAGTTTTGGTTAGTCGGTCCACTATGACCCAAATCTTATCCTTGCCAGTCTTTGTTGGGGGTAATCCTCTGACGAAGTCCATGGATATGGAATCCCACTTTCCTTGTGGTATCTCCAGGGGTTGTACGAGTCCCTTGGGTTTGCATCGTTCGGCCTTCACCCTTTGGCAATTCAGGCACCTGGCCACGAAATCCGCGATCTCATTTTTCATGTTGGGCCACCAAAACGACCTTTTTATGTCTTGGTATAGTTTGTCACCTCCTGGGTGAACTGAGTATGGGGAGTTGTGTCCTTCTTCCAAGATTTGTTGTTCCAAGTGGGGGCACGTTGAGGGAACGCACCACCTTCCTTGGTAACGGAGACTGTCGTCTTCGTGTATTTTGAAGGGCCCTTCCTTCCCCTGGGTCAGGTCGCGGCGGATCTTATCTAGTTCCGGGTCTTGTTGTTGTCCTATTTTGATTTCTTCGAAGAGTGTAGGTATGACTTGTGCGTTAAGCAAGTGGGCGTCGGGGTAGATTTGGTCTTGCTTTATTATTTCCAAATTCAGTCTTTGGAAATCCCTGTACAGCTGGTCCGGTAGGATCCAGGTGGTGTTGAGGGCGTGGCTAGTCTTCCTACTTAGGGCATCCGCCACAACGTTAGCTTTTCCCTCATGGTATTGGATGTCTAGGTCGTAGTCCTTTATGAGTTCTAACCACCTTCGTTGTCTCATGTTTAGGTCCTTCTGGGTGAAGATGTATTTTAGGCTCTTATGGTCTGTGTAAATCTTGCATTGCACCCCATATAAGTAATGCCTCCAAATTTTTAGTGTGAACACGATAGCGGCTAGTTCGAGGTCGTGGGTGGGGTAGTTTTCTTCGTGGGTTTTGAGCTGCCTGGATGCGTAGGCTATTACTCGGCCTTTTTGCATTAGCACGCACCCCAGCCCCTTTTTGGATGCGTCACTGAAAACCTCGAATCCTTCCTCTCCGGAGGGGATGGCGAGTACAGGAGCCGTGGTTAGCTTATCCTTCAATTCTTGAAAAGCCGAGATGCAGTCGTTGTCCCATCGGAAGGGGGTTTCCTTTTTCATGAGTTTGTTGAGGGGTTGGGTTATCCTGGTAAAGTCGGGTACAAACCTTCTGTAGTAGCCTGCCAAGCCTAGGAAGCTTCAGACTTCGGTGAGTGAGCTTGGTGTGGTCCATTCCTTAACGGCATGGATTTTGGCGGGGTCTACCTTAATTCCTTCCTTGGCTATCACGTGGCCCAGGAAGGCCACACGGTCCTTCCAGAATTCGCATTTAGAGAACTTGGCGTAGAGTTGGTGCTTCTTTAGAGTTTGCAGGGTTGTGCGGAGGTGTCTTTCATGTTCTTCCTCGTTGCGGGAGTAGACTAGGATGTCGTCGATGAATACAATGATGAAGTCATCCAAGTGGGGTCGGAATACTCGGTTCATAAGGTCCATGAATATGGCAGGTGCGTTGATGAGTCCGAAGGGCATTACTGTGAATTCATAGTGGCCGTAACGTGTTCGGAAAGCTGTTTTCGGAATGTCCGGTTTGGCCACTTGTATTTGGTGATACCCGGATCTCAGATCGATTTTCGAAAATACCCCTGCCCCTTTAAGTTGGTCGAATAAGTCGTCGATTCGGGGAAGGGGGTACTTATTCTTTATTGTGACTTGGTTAAGTTCCCTGTAGTCGATGCACAGGCGCATGCTTCCATCCTTCTTTTTAACAAATAACACTGGCGCTCCCCATGGGGATGCGCTAGGGCGGATGTAACCCTTTTCTAGCAATTCATGTAGTTGTGTTTTCAGTTCCTTCATTTCTTTTGGTGCCAACCGGTAGGGTGGTTTAGAAATCGGGGCAGCGCCTGGTACGAGATCTATGGTGAACTCGACTTCTCTGGCTGGGGGTGCCCCGGGGATTTCGTCCGGGAAGACGTCGGTGAACTCGTTTACTACTGGAATGGTTTGTGGTTCGGGGATTTTGGTGTCGAGGTCCTCGACCGTACATAAGAACGTCTCGCTTCCCTTGTTTAGGTACTTCTTCATTTTCATCATGTTTACCATTTGATCCCGGCTTCTCGGTGGGTCCCACGGTATGACACTCTCTTGCCGTTTGGTCCCCGTAGGACCACTTTTTGTTCTCCGCATAGAATCTGTGCTTGGTATTTCCCTAGCCAATCCATGCCCAAGATCACCTGCACTCCATCCAGTTTGAATCGGATAAGATTGCTGGGAAAATCCACCCCTTGTATGGTAATCATTACATTTTCGTACATGCGGTCGCATTTTAGGATCTCGCCGGAGGCCACCTTGACCTGAAGTCGGACCTTGGTGTTGGCGTTGAGGTCGAGCTGAGTGGCAAACTCAGTTGCTATAAACGAGTTGGTAGTCCCCGAGTCAAATAGTATGGTGGCGGGAGTGGCGTGTACCAGGAAGGTTCCGGAGACTATGTTGCTATCTCCAATCCTGGCTTTGCTTAGAGTAAGGATTCTCCCTTGAGTGGTTGGTGTTATGACCTGTTGAGGTGAGGCGGCCCTGGGGTTTTTAGGCCCACGGGTGGAGTTCTTGTGATTTCCTTCAGATTTCCTTTTGTACCCCAGGTGTGTCTCCCGGGGTTGGTTTGGCACTTGTTGTAGTTGGGATGCCTTGGCATAGGCCTCCCCGAGGGTTCCTAGCTCTTGTGTGGCCAGGGCTTTTTGATATTCGGGGTCAAGGCCTATTATGAACTTTTCAATCCTGATCCTCTCGGTGGGTACTAGCTCGGGAATGAGGCGAGCCAGTCGGTGGAATTGTTAGTAGTATTCCGTGATCGAGGTTGCACTTTGTCTTAGGTGGAGGAATTCTTCGTATATGGTGGCTCTTAGATGATTGGGATAGAATCGTTCTCGTAGTCGTGTCTTTAGGGATTCCCAGTTGAATTCATGGTTATGTTTACACGTGGGTCCCTCGTGGTCCCACCAGGTATCGGCCTCGTGCTTGAAATAGAAGGAGGCTATTCTTACTTGGTGGTCTTCGGGGCATTTGGTTGTCCTGAATATCTTGTCGAAAGTCCCGATCCATTCCTCGAGGACTGTGGGGTCTTCGTTCCCTGAGAAGGTGGGTGGTTGATGTGCCGAGACTTGGTGGTGGATTTCCAAGTTCTCGTTTGTTGGTAAGGGTTGGGGAATGGTAGTCCTTAGTGCCTGGGCAATTTGGGCCAGGCGTTGCAGATTCTGTGTCAAGAATTCCTGAGTGGGGAGTTTCGGTGTTCCTGTCTGTCCCTTTTTCGGTGCCATCCTGGTGTTCATAAGTCGATGTTATTTTGTATTCTTACCTGGATGCAGCAAGTGAAGGGGGGAGTTTTCTTTTTAAAGAGGGAGTAAGTGGGTGGGTTATGTGTAGGTTTCACAATCTCACCGCGCGTCCTAGGATTCCCAAATCTTATCTTCCTAAGTACCTAGAGTTCAAGCCTAATGTCCTAAAGTCCGGTCTTAAGAGTCTTATCCTAGGGTCAAACTTAGGTTCTGATACCAACTGTAACACCCCAGATTTTCAAGACATTTAAAACTTATAAAATAAAGGTGAAATCTCATTAAATCCCAAAACATAATACAAGAGTACGGGGTGTTATGCCACACCTGAGCTAGAGAACTCAGGTGCACAGGCTAACTAACTAATATCCTCAATAATGTAAATGCATAAGCATGGCACGCAGGCCGAAAGGGAAACTATCTACTTCTACGCTCCAAGTTCTAGCGCGCTCCAGTGACTTATTCTTCCGTGCCTGAAAGCCAAATATATCTGTTCAGCGAGAGATGCTGGTAACCCACACCAACGCGTTGAAATACAATACATATAGATATATATATAGATATACGAAAACCATTTTGAACATGAAGATATACCCTACGAACTCTAGCTTTTAAAACAGGGATAGACTCCACAGATAGGGCTAAGCACAGACAGCAGTTATACCAAGCATATGCAGTTTACAACAGGCAAGACATATAAGATAAGCACAATTAATAATCATAACTCAACATATACGATTCCCGATATGAATCCCATAGTCACATCCCCAAGGCACTCATAACAACAACTCCTCCATATCTCATCACATAGCACACTTTGTTGGCGCCACAGGACCAATCGCATGCCCATACATGAGGGTCAGCGCGTATAGCTCTCACAAGGCCCCGAAGCACCCTGCCCCGTATCGCAACACGGAGGGGTCGATCGCAACCGACCGATGAACCGCAACTCATCATAGTGTTTGATCACAACCAAACAGTGGACCGCAGCCCAAGAGTATGTCATCTGACCGCAGCCAGGAAATATGAACCGCAGCTCATGTAGAAACGTTTAATCGCAACCAAACGGTGGACCGCAGCCCGGGAGTGTAAATCTGACCGCAGCCAGCTTCTGAACCGCAGCTCAGGAATAACCAATCCGATCGCAACCGAATTGGGGTATCATGCACACATAACACTAGCAAGCACATGCAACCCACATTAACACATTGGGAAGGGGGAGAAAGCGTATAACAAAACCTATGCGTGATCCTTCACATACTAAGCATAATCCTAAGGGGTTCATACTTCCTTCACCAAGGTCAACGGGATACCAATTCAACTAGCATGCAATATATAAGACTCATACAACCTACGAACGGTACCCGAAATATCAAACTAGACATAGGCACGATAGACGGAGTCCGTTGGGACACCACGGGGGTCGGGGGAACATCAAACGGGGAAGACAAAATCCCAAAGTGGGGTCCAAACCAGCGGGTAGCCGGTGGGTGAGGGATCACCCGCCGGCTGCCCGTCGGCGGTAGCTAAACCGGGCAGCGGGTGCCCGGCGGGTAGCTGCCCGCCCGCCGGCTGCCCGCTGTCGGCGTTGCCCAAGAAGGCCTCGGGTTGGTTGGGGTCCCCTACCCCCCACTGATTCTTTTTCACCAAAAACGCCCCGGGAACCTTTGTGGAACCCGAAACCATGCTTGGACAGGTTTCAGGCACCTGCGAAGCTAAGAACGCTCGGATGGCCCAGTACAAGGAAAAAGCGATAGAGATGCTGAGTGGATTCGGGATGTATGAAATCGAATACATTCCGCGAGCGGACAACACTAAGGCTGACATATTATCAAAAATTGCCCTGGAAGGGGTACCAGATCACCTCGTCAAGATTTGTCAAAAAGAGGAGTTAAATCGACCAAGTATAGAGGAGACGACGTTAGAAATCCGACAGGTAGCTGTCGAAGAGTGGGATCGAGAGAAAAATCCCAAGATGTTCTGGATCGACGACATCCGCCGATATAAAGAAACATGGGAGTTACTAGAGGACCCAGGAGTCGCCGCGAGGGTTCGACGAAAGGCCCCCTCGTTCGAAATCATTGACGGACAAATGTACAAGCTTTCATTCGGAGGCCCCCTCTTAAAATGCCTACTTAGGCCCGAGGCGGAGAAAATAATGGACGAAGCCCATCGAGGGATTTGTGCCGCCCACCAAGGCGCCCACACTCTCGCCCGGAAGCTGGTCGTCCAGGGATACTATTGGCCGACCATGATGCGAGATTGCATTGAGTGGATAGCTAAGTGCGGCGTTTGCCAAGCCTTCGCCCGGAACGATACTCGGCCGGCCCCCTTTTACACTCCGGTCACCACAGCCATCCCGTTTGCTAATTGAGGAATCGACTTGTTGGGTCCACTACCGGTCGCCCCTGGACGTCTGAAATTCTGTGTCGTGGCCATCGATTACTTCACCAAATGGGTCGAGGCCGAGCCGCTGGCCACCATCACTGAGTACCAGTGTCGACGCTTCCTGTGGAAGAAGGTGATTTGCCGCTTCAGCCTGCCTGAGCACGTGGTCAGCGATAACAGCCGACAGTTTGACTGTCAAGCCTTCGCCGACTTCTGTTGCCAACACAGTATACGACACACCAAGGTATCCGTCGCGTACCCTCAGGCCAATGGACAGGTCGAAAACGTAAACCGAACGATAGTGGATGGAATCCGGAAGAAGTTGGAGAACATTGGGGGAAATTGGACGGATGAGCTCGACCGAGTCCTATGGGCTTATCGAACTACGCAAAGACGGGCGACCGAAGAGAGTCCATTTTCCCTAGCATACGGCTTCGAAGCCAAGGTTCCGATAGAAGTCGTCGAACCCACCCACCGAGTCCGCGACTATTCCGACGAGGAAAATGAGGAGAACCTTAGAATCGAAAAGAACTTCTTTGAAGAGAGAAGGGAGGTTGCCTACGCCCGAATGGTAGAATATCAGCGAGCCGTGAAGAGATATCGTGATCGAAGGATTCGCCCACGAACCTTTCAGGTCGGCGATCTCGTACTACGGGATCGACGGGCGAGCCAGCCTACGAAAGGGGGTAAATTCGCAATCAAGTGGGAAGGACCTTATCGCATTGCAGCCGTGGTCCAGGCTGGCACCTATAAGCTGGAGACCCTGGAGGGAAAGCCCGTAGACCGGATCTGGAATGTCATTCACTTGAAGAAGTTCTACCAGTAAGAGGTTAGCCATGTATGAATATCCGAGTTTCCAATCTTAAATAAAAGAGCTTCGATTACCGTCGAGTATCATTTTTTGCGAGAAGAGATAGGAAACAAGGGCCCAGACCCTTAGTTATTCCCGTGAAAGAGCCAAGAGGAGTCGCCTCGACTGAGGGACTCGGCAAGAAATTAAAGAAACAGCGGGGCACTGACCCTAAACTGTTTATAAGTAAAGAAAAAGCCTAAGGGGTCGCCTCGACTGAGGGACTCGGCGAGAAGAGATAGGAAACAAGGGCCCAGACCCTTAGTTGTTTCCGTGAAAAAGCCAAGAGGAGTCGCCTCGACTGAGGGGCTCGGCGATAAATTAAAGAAACAACGGGGCACTGACCCTAAACCGTTTATAATTAGATTAAAAGCCTAAGGGGTCGCCTCGACTGAGGGACTAGGCGAGAAGAGATAGGAAACAAGGGCCCAGACCCTTAGTTGTTTCCGTGAAAAAGCTAAGAGGAGTCGCCTCGACTGAGGGACTCGGCGAGAAATTAAAGAAACAACGGGGCACTGACCCTAAACCGTATCTAAGTAAAGAAAAAGCCTAAGGGGTCGCCTCGACTGAGGGACTCGGCGAGAAATTAAAGAAACAACGGGGCACTGACCCTAAACCATTTCTAAGTAAAGAAAAAACCTAAGGGGTCGCCTCGAATGAGGGACTCGGCGGGAAGAGATAGGAAACAAGGGCCCAGACCCTTAGTTGTTTCCGTGAAAAAGCCAAGAGGAGTCGCATCGACTGAGGGACTCGGCGAGAAATTAAAGAAACAACGGGGCACTGACCCTAAACCGTTTCTAAGTAAAGAAAAAGCCTAAGGGGTCGCCTCGACTGAGGAACTCGGCGAGAAGAGATAGGAAACAAGGGCCCAGACCCTTAGTTGTTTCCGAGAAAAAACCAAGAGGATCCAGTACTGGCTTGAGGCCCTAGCTCTCGGGAGTGAAGGTAGAGTCGCGGGCCAGCAGGACAGCGTGAATTTCCGTTTGGGCATCGCAAAAACCCAGACGATAGTCGCGCTTACCCAAGTCTAGGAGATACTCGGCTCCTTCCGGCGTCGCCAGCCACTCCTTGGCGATCTCCTCCTGTCGAGCCGCCACCGCCGCCTTCACATCCGCTTCGAAGGCCGCCGACTTCTTGTAATCCTCCACTGAAGTGGTGGCAATCGTCGCGACCTTGTCCCGCTCCTCCTCCCACTGGCGGGTGACCCTCAGTAGTTCAGAGGTGTGCACCTCCACCGATTTGGCATGCACGGCCTGCTCTTCCAGACGAGCCTCCTCCGTTTGACGCAGGCGAGTAGCAAGAGATTGCATCGCAGCCTTATACCCCCTCAGCCGTTTACTCAGCTCCATCTGGAAGGTGAGGTTCTGCAAAAAGAAGTGAAAAGTTAGATAAAGACAAGGAAAAAGAAGAAGCAAGGGGTCGGAACACTTACGCGGTACGACTGGCGGAGTGAGGCTTCCAGGATGTACTCATCCTGCATCGAGCTGGTCATCTCCACGTCCTTGGGCAGAAGGACGTGTTTGGCCCAATTCCAGACCGAAGAACTGCCCTGCCAGATCTGGGCGTTCTCGTCGAGCTCGATACCTAACCGGATCCTCTTTGGAGCCGACGCATCCGACTACTCTACGGGCCGCTTGGAGCTCGGGCTCTCAGATGAGGGCGGAGGCGGCTGCCGGGAAGGCGAAGCAGCTGGAGACGGCGTCAAGTCCAACACAGTTCGTGGTGGTGGCGGAGTCGACCTCGAGGTCGGAGAAGGGAGAGACGAGGAAGCAGCAGCAGCACCCGAGGTGCGTTGAGATAGCCGACGCCTCATTTCTTTTCAGCACAGTCAGCCATTTCTGGAGTCAGAGCCTCGGCTTCGTCTGAACTGGTGGAGTCGGAGTCGTAAAGACCTGCGGAAAAGAAAAAGAGACAAGTGTTAGCAGTCGGATCGTACGGGAACAGAAAAAGAAAAAGTTAGGGGAAAACTACCTAAGGTAGCCGCACCGGCTGGCAGCAGGCCCCATTTCGCCATAGCTCAAACCCGAGATTAGTACTTAACGGAGTAAGGTCCCCAGCTCCTCAAGAACTCGCCACCCTGGACCGCGTCCTGGGTAAAGACAGCGCGCCGATGGCAGGGCTTGAACAAGGCAGCCGGCCACAGAGTCGGGAAGGTGAAAGGGGTGAAGGAAGGACGGACAAAGAAGAAAACGGGCTTCCAGTCCTTAATGGAATCTGGAAGACCCTCTAAAAGTTGACGCCCAGGACGGGCGGCAACCTGGACAAAGCTCGGTGAATGCGAGCCGACTTTGTTCACGGTGAACAAATATCGGAAGAGATCCAGGTCCGGTTCGCAAAGCCACGAGTGGCATAGATTAATGAAGCAAGTAAGGAGACGGTGTGAATTGGGTACTAGCTGACCCGGAACAAGATTATAATGGCGGTAGAAGAGTGAAAGAAATGGACAAGGAGGCACTCGGACCGAATGCAAATGGATCCCCACACAACCCTCCGGCGGGTCATATATGGGCCGGTTCTCCGGAGCATAGACGAGGGCCGAGGGCCCTAAAAGAAAGCGGGTCATGTCCAGGTCCGCCGCCGTGATTTGCGACTAGGGGTGGGAATGGGCCAGGCCCCTACGTAGGGGCCTATGGCCTGGCCTATTTAAGGCCTGGCTTGGCTTGGCCTGTTTAATAAAAAGGCCAGGCTCAAGCCTATTTAAGAGCCTATTTAGTTAAATAGGCTCAGGCCTATATATAAAAGCCTGGCCTGCGAGCCTGCAGGCCTGTCCTGTTTATATAAAAATATATATAAAATATATATTATATATATCTAATTATTATATATATTACATATTATAACTATTATCTTTTTATATTTATAATATAGCCCACTATATAAACATAAGTATAGTTGTATAACCCTAGACCCTAGTCAAACACTTAGTCGAGACTCGAGACATCAGACATTTGTGAATTGCGATTTACCGGTTCTACAAAAACAGCGAGTCGGCGAGGCGATTTACGGTGCATCCCTGCATCCCGGCGACTCCGGCGAGGCGGCGAGGCGAGTTACTGCACATCCCGGCAAGTCGGCGAGGACAACGGACGTAGGTACGCAGCCACTCAGGCGAAACGGAAACGGCGACGCGACTCAGAATTTGCAGTGACTCCGGTGAGGTTAGTGATTTACTGCGACTCAGAATTGGCAGTGTCTTCTTCCTTCTTCCCTTATCCTTAACTAGTTGTTTATGTGTGTATTGATGGTTAAGAAGCCTTAGATTTCTCTGTGTTGGCAGTGATTTACTTTGTGTTGTTGGCAGTGATTTACTTTGTGTTGTTGGCTAAGAAGCCTAAGAAGCCTTAGATTTCTCTATTTTCTGAAAAAGATCTCTGCCAATTTGCCTAATTGTTCTTAGTTGTAATAATAATGCATACCAAGTAGTGTTATTTATTAATTTTGCAATAAGATTGTTCTATTCCGATCCAGAAAGTCACTGTCTTCACATGAATTGAACTATAATATAATATGTGTTGGGCCATTTACCTACGACATACTTTATTCCCATGAATTGTACTTTGAGTATGTGTTAAACTTATATTAGGAAATCATTTCTTTACTGTTCTTAGTTGCTAATTGCTAACTATACCAATAAGCTAATTAATACATTGATTATTGTTCTTAGTTGCTAATTGCTATTAAGCTAAGCTTCCTATCTTAGTTGCTAATTGCTATTAAGCTAAGCTAATTAGGAAGCTAAGTAATAACAGTAAGGCAGTAAGCTAATTAGGAAGCTAATTAGGAATCTAAGCTAAGCTAATTACTGTTCTTATAATTGCTAATAAAATAAGCTAATTACAGTTGCTAAGCTAAGCTAATTACAGTTGCTGATTAGTGATTACAGTAATAAAATAAGAATGTATTAGTTTAGTTGTTTATTCCTTAACTAGTTGTTTATGTGTGTATTGTTGATGGTTAAATATTTATAAAATTATATAGGATGGCAAGTAACAATACAAATGAATCTACTCCTGAAGAAGTTAATGTGCAAGTTACAACTACAACTCCATCAATTTCTTCAAGTCAACCAATTGAAAGTAACAATTCTGAAGAAGTCAATAGGGTTGAGAATGATTCAATCTTAACAAAAAAGCGGAAAAAAACATCTCAAGTATGGAAGGATTTTGATGAAATTGTACTTGCTAATGGTACAAAGAAAGCAGTGTGTTTGTATTGTAAGGAAAAATACTCTACTGGTGGAAAGGGTGGAAGCACTAGCCATCTTAAGAGGCACTCAGAGATTTGCTTGCAGCGCAAGTTGCATATCTCTCGAGAAAATAAGCAAACAACGATACAATTTTGTCCGCCTAGTGAATCTGGTGGTAATCCTTTTATTGTTCCTAATGCTAAATACTCCAATGAAAAGATGAGAGAGATTATTGCTAGTGGAATCATGGTGCATGAGCGACCATTTAGCATCGTAGAGGATGACATGTTCATGTGGGGTTTTGAATATGCAAATCCAAATTTTAGAAGAGTCAGTCGTAAAACAGCAAGAAGTGATTGTTTGCAATTGTATGAAGCTGAAAAGAATACTTTGAAAAAGATTTTGAATAATGTGAGTAAGGTTAGCATTACAACAGACATGTGGAAGTCAAGTCACCAAGTAGTTGAGTACATGGTTGTGACAGGTCATTTTGTTGATGCAAGTTGGAACCTTCAGAAGAGAGTTTTGAATTTTGTCAAAGTGCCTCCTCCTCGACGGGGAACAGATATAGCAAATGCTATTTTCAAGTGTTTGAGAGGATGGGGCATTGAGAATAAAATATTCTCAGTAACTGTTGACAATGCATCTTACAATGACTCTTGTGTTAGAAGTTTGAAAGAAAACATGTCATTGAGCAGTAAGTTAGTACTTGGGGGGCAACTTTTTCATGTTAGGTGTTGTGCTCACATTCTGAATTTGTTGGTGCAAGATGGCCTTAACACTATTAAAGATATCATTCTCAATGTTCGTGAAAGTGTGAAATTTATAAATTCTTCAGATGCAAGGCTAAAGTCATTCCATGAAGTTGTTGAATTAAAAGGATTGAAAGAAAGGAAACTTATTCTTGATTGTCCAACAAGATGGAACTCCACATTCTTGATGTTGTCTACTGCAAGTAAATTTAAACATGCATTTTCAGATTACAATGAAAAAGAGCCACATTATAAGTATGCACCATCATTTGAGGATTGGGACAAGATTGAGAAGGTTTGTAAACTTTTGGAGGTTTTTAATGATGCCACTCATGTCATCTCAGGTAGTGATTACCCTACTTCTAACTTGTACCTAGCTGAAATTCAAAGGGTGAAAAAGGTTATTGATAATGCAGCTGAGTGTTTTGACATGTTTATGAGTGATATGGCAATACCTATGAAAGCAAAATTTGACAAATATTGGGGGGAGTGTAATTTGTTAATGTCTATTGCATGCGTTTTAGATCCAAGGATGAAATTGAATGGTATTAAGATAACTTTTCCCTTATTGTATAAAACACCAAGTGATGCTGAAAAGAATGTGGAGAAGGTGAAAAAGGCATTAGAAGATTTATATCTTGATTATGTGAACTTGTATAGTCAAGATGCTTCTTCTACTAGTGGACATAGTGAAGTCAATGTTGAAAGCAACACTTTGGTTGATGGTGGACAACAAATGGATAAAGGGATGCAAGAAATATTGAGTATGGTTTACCAAAGTCAATCAATTCCTCTTACGAAATCAGAGTTGGAGACTTATCTTGAGGAAAATCTTTTTATTCCTTCTTCTACTTCATCCTTTTGTGCCTTGGCGTGGTGGAAAAATAATAGCCCAAAGTTTAAAATTTTATCAAAGCTGGCTTGTGATATACTAGTTGTTCCTATTTCAAGTGTGGCATCTGAATCTACATTTAGTGCTGGGGGAAGAGTCATTGATGAATATCGTGCTAGCTTAAATGAGGAATCTATTGAAGCTCTTATTTGTGGTGGGGATTGGCTTCGTAACAAATATGGGCTGAAGAAAAAACAAAAGGTAAGAATCTACTTATTACTTTAATATTTTATATTATTTTATATTACTATTTGTTACTTTAATATTCTCAATTTTTTCATTGTGTAGGGGAATTCTAGACAAGAGGAGATTATGTTGAAGCCATGACTTGTTTAATTTTATGTTTGAATACTATTGTTGTTATTATGTTTAATGTTTCATGTATGTATTGTGGACTTATGATTTATGTTGTTGTTAAACTTGTGAATTTGTGGACTTTTGTATTATGGACTTGTAGACTTGAAGTTATCAAACTTGTATGATTTTGTATTATGAACCCCTACTTATTAAACTTGTGTTGTTGGACATTTTATTATAAAATATGAACTTGGTTTTGTAGTTTATGATTATTGGTTGATTGTAATTTAATAATATTATTATTTTTTACAGGTGTATATTAAAAGTCTTTAAAATGTAGGCTTTAAATAGGCTTTGAGCCTATTTAAATACTCTCAAAGCCTATTTAGAACCTACATTGAAGCCTTTTTAAAAGCCTATTTAGTAAATAGGCTTTTAAAAAGGCTTCAGGCCAGGCCAGGCCTACTGCAGGCCCAGGCTTGCGCCTAAAAAAAAGCCTACATACAGGCCCAGGCCCAGGCCTAGGCTTTACCTTTTCCTAACAGGCCCGGGCCTAATTTTTAAAAGCCTGGCTTGGCCTGGCCCATTTCCACCCCTATTTGCGACGGAAGCACCGCCGGCCGGACAATGGAGTCGAACTTGCCCCGTGGCCGTCCGGCACCATCAGGAAGAGCCGCCACCGTCGTGAGAGGGGCTGGGCTCAGAGGAGTAACCGCCCCCGAAGAAGAGGGGGTCGGTTGAGAAGAAGACGCCGATGGGAAACCTGACGGAATCTCCATACGGCGGGGACTAGAAGAAGAAGACGGAGAGGAGGACGAAGATGTCAAGGCGGGAGATCCCGTCGAGCGACGAGAGGAAGAAGTAGAAGAAGAAGAAGATGACATGGTACCAACCTGAAAGTCCGACGGAGAGAAAGCGCAGAGGAGGTCTGGGAAGGTCTCGAAGGTTTTTGGAAATTTGGAGGAAGTGAGAAAAGAAGGAAGAAGAGAGGTATTTAAATGGGGGAGAATCCCAAAGATCAGTCGCGTGTCACTCTCTCATTAGAGAAAGGAAAAGGTGATAAGAGGTGAAGGGACGCTGCATTTAATGCCTTGGAAACTGGGGTGACGGTTCAGTCCTAGGGTTTGCCTGCAAATGGCGCGTCTACCCTAGGCTAGAATCGGGCAGCGATGACCCGGCCTGTTGGCAGGAGGCCCATTGTAGGTCCTGGCCTCTGGGCCCTCCGAATACGGGTCAGAAGTTTCCAGAAGGATTCAACAAAACCCGACCCGTCAGTCGGCACAGGCGACTTTTAGCAAAGAAGGTCCAAGTCCGGGAGTCGGACAGCCAGATTTTCGGCGACCCCTCAAAGAGAAACGCCTCGACAGAGAAAGACTAAGAGTCGACTAGTGAGTGCATAGAGATAATAAAAAACATTGCAAACAGAAAAAAACGACAAGAACAAACGGTTCATTGATTAGAAAACGGCAAAGGCCTAGGCCTCGACCAACTACAAGTACAAAGGAAAAGACAAGTCATGGCTTGGCCTCCTCCTCTACAGGGCGAGCGGGGGGAGGACCTTCCAAAAAAAGCTGAGGACGGAAGGGTGGAGGACTCGGCTCCAACTCCAATGCCTCGTCCAAATAAATGGCTGGCTTCCCATCATCAATCATCTGCAAAGGCCTCTCCAAAGCACTCGGAGACATAGCCACACCAAAAAGAGGAGGAACCTCCCACACCTCCTCCTCCTCTGGGCCGGAGTCGTCCACCACCGGTTCCACCTTGCCATCGGCCGGCTCCGCTGAGATCAGATCCAGCATGTCCGGGGACACCACGATGGGATCAGAGGTTGAGTCGCCCACCAGATGCCCGCCATTGGCCAGTCTCTTCTGCCTTAGCTCTTCCAGGCGAGCGTGTTCCTTGTTGCGAATAGAGTAGCGACGATCGCCGACTCTGTAGCTCATGATCGAAGATTACTAAAAACAGGAGTAGTATGGATCACAAGCATAAGAGGCCCTTATATAGCCTCAGAGGGGCGGATACCTAGGCGAAAATCACGGAGAAGATCATAACTGCCGTGACAAGGCCGGATTGGACAGGAGGCAGGAATCTTTGTTAGAGAATGGTTCCATCGAATCCGCTCGAGAAGAGTGAGATTCGCACATTAACTGGAAAAGCAAGATTCTCTAGAGATACGGGGAATATTGTAGATGTCAGACTGAAAAGGCCTGTCAGGATGGCCGACTCGCAGATCAGTCGGCCAGGAGGGCGTGTCGAGCGCAAAAAGTTGAGAAAAAGAACTTTCCAGGATAAAAGTATAATTTATTTATCGAAGAAGGGAAGTACATGAAGTAAGGAGCTTATTACATCACAGCCAGAAATAAATAAAAAATGCTCCCGTGTAGCCCTCTCGGAAATGCGGAAATGGATCCGGGCCAGGGCAGTCACTCGCCAGGAGAAGAAGAGTCGCTCCCAAAGAACATCTCCCCCGATGGTCCAGTGGGAGATGGGCAGAAGGAGTCCCAAAAGGCCGGCATGATTGGTGGCACCACCAGCTCCTCGTCATCCGGGTACAGTTCCAGGTATCGGGCGAAGTCAGCGTCAAACATAAGGTCCGTAGCCAGCCCATCTAGGTCATCAAGAGGAATGGTAAAGGTCATGCGAAAGGCCAACTGTTCCGGAACGGCCACTTCCACGAAAGACCCGTCCTACGTAGTAACCCTGGCCGTAGCCGGGGGCGGTGGGTTGGCTGGAGTCGGAACGTTCTCCGTGTGAGCAAGAGTCGGCGGCTACGGAACGCAAGAAGTAGCGCCGGTCGGAGACCTCTGAGAAACTAGTCGAGGAGCCTTCTTCTTGTTCTCCCTCTCGGGCCTGGATCGCTTAGAAGGTAGAGGGCGTCGAGGCGACCCGAAGTCAATCCGCTTTCCCTTCAAAGGCGAACGACCCATGACTGATCAGTGAGGTAATGTGAAGAAGCCATGATGCTACTTATAGGATCCGCCAGGAGGAGGGGAGAATCCAAACCGCTCCGCTGAATCCGGGGAGATGGCAAAGAATCGGGGCGTTACAAGGTCCATTCAATGCAAAGATCCGGCGATTAAGAGGAGGAACAGTTACTACTTTCCCACACTCGGGTTAGTGGACCGGGTATGAGAAAGTGAGGGACTAGTTGATGGGGTGAGGACCCCGGCCCAAGGAGATGGGCCCAAAAGAGAAGGATTCCAAGATAGAAGATATGGGTTAGTGAAAGAAAAGTCTGGTGGTGACCTTGGCCGAGCCCAGGCCCAAGTGGGGGAGGAGACTCGGCTCAGGAGCCAGTAAGAAGCATTCAAAGTCGGTCCAAGAGCCGTTGGGGGAACACTCAATGCGGCATTCAAGAGGATTCGGCCAAATGAACCGTTAGGGGTCCAAAGAGCCGTTGGTCGATTCAGCAACAGCACCCGAACGGTCTTATAGTGTAATTCGCCTTGAAGGCAATATTTAATGTACTTCAATTCGGCTGGAGAAGAGCCTACTATATAAAGGCCCCTCCAGCCTTGTAAGAGGGGCAAGTCCAGGCCCAGGAAGAAAAGACACACGTTTCCTATTACTCTTTCAACTATTCTTTCGTTTTCTTAGAGCTTTTTGTGAAAGGTGAATCCATCGACCAAGGTTGTGTTGGAACTCCCTGGGCAAAAAACCCTAAAACCAACACATACGATTATCAAATGAGCCAATAATCAAGATATAGCCAGGAAAATAGGTTTTGTAAGACATGGGTTACCTCTTAGCCTTAATTAATCTTTCCTTGGCTATTAAGGTTCTTTCCCAAGATTTCCTCCCGGTTGATTTCCCTAGGCTTGGTGGCGGGGAATTCCTTTCGCTAGGTCTCCTGGACGATTCGTGTATTCAGTGTTATGAGAGGTGAGAGGGTTCTAATTGCTCTCTAATCCCCTATTTATAAGGTGTCATGAATCCTAATCAGAGTTTGAGTAGTAGAGGATCTATTTTTCTTATTCTTATCGGGCTTATAGTCTTTAATATGGACAAGGGTCCACAGTTCATCGTGGACCACATTAATTAATTAAGGGGGTCCTAACCAATTTAAGTCCCTTTTAATTATTTATATTCAAGATTAATTCCATAATTAATCCGAGTTTGAATGTCGTAACACCGGATATTACACTAAGGCTCGCAAGCTAGCACTACTGGAAATTATGGAATTTCCGACCACCTGAAAGTGATCTTAAATCAAGTCGAAAGCCTTGTTCCGACCACTTTTGGTATCCGGAAAAACCTTTGTTGCTATTTTCGACCACTTTTTGGTATCAACTTAATTTAAGATCACTTTCAGGTGGTCGGAAATTTCATAATTTCCAGTAATGTAGGGTGGTCTCGAACAAACCCACGGAATTCTTATTATTATTATTATTATTATTATTATTATTTGAATACTCAAATTCTTATTAAATTTAATTCAATTTTTTTTTTTGAAAGCAAAATTTCTAATATTTTGATAATAAAATATCTTAGATAGTTTAAATAAACATGAATACAAAGTTTAAATTTAAAGTCAATAATGAGCATAGATAATCTAAATTGAAATTAGTACAAGGCAGTCTCAACTATGGTTATGAAAATCTAACTACATTTAGGGTGTGTTTGAAATTAAGAAAAATGTTTTTTGAAAAATTAGTTATTTTTCAAAAAAAATATTTTCATTTCCCATGTTTTGTTGCATTCTAGAAAATTGTATTGGTGTGTTTGGTTCATTTTTTGAAAAATGAGCAGAATTGTATAATTAAACATTTTAATTGTGTTGTTTACTCCATTTGTCTCATTTTTTTGACACGTTTACTATTCATTGGTCAAACCAGCTATTTTTTCATTTCTTATTTTCGTTATTAGTTTTTAGTTATTTTTAAATTTAAACTTTTGTGTTTTATAGTACTTTTCATGTAGTTCCTAAATATATAAATTTTATATACTAATAGTAAACTTAATATTATGAAAAATTAAATTCAAAATTACTTCAGTCAAACCTCGTTAATCGAAACAGACACATAAAATGAGACGGGAGAGTATAATAATAATAATAATAATAATAATAATAATAATAATAATAATAATAATAATAAGGGTATTTTTTCTTTGACGAAAAAGTTAATTTCTGTTGACTCACATTTTCAACTATTTACCAAATACTAAAATCCAGAAAAATATTTTTCATAAATTATTTTCTGTATTTTCAAACGCACTTAGAAAATGATATTATAGAAAGCTTTGTGCTCAAGTAAACTTGGGAAAATGGCACTTTCCCCTGTTTTCCGTATTTTCCCCTTAAATTATGTTTTTTTTTTCTTCTTGAATGAATCATGTATCTAGTTATCCACATTATATTCTCAATATAATTGTTTCAAAAGTGATGATTTTACATTTTTACCCCCTATATATTAAGATGTCGTTTGAACGGTTAAGAATAAGGTCAAAATAACGAAGCAATAACTATGAGAAGTTTAAATTTACTTAATTTATGCTAAAGTTCTTCAAGAATTTTATTTTATTTTTTGTTTGACTCTTGGTCCAGCCGCCCCCTACCTTCTTAAATGGTAGAACGGATAAACTTTAATATTGTTATGACATTAGTATTTTGTCGGCATATCCAAACCAAACCAAATTGAGGAAATATGGTTAATTGAGGTTTAGAGATTAGTTTGGGCTGCACAACTAGACTTACGATTTGTGTATATAAGTTTATTAATAGGTTGACATGCCACCAACACAATCGTTATGCCATGGAACTGTGTTCACCATGGATGGTGAACACAGTCCCAACGGTGTTAGTGTACCGTTATCTTCTTTCTTTCTTTTTTTTGTTCTTTTTTTTCTTTCTTTTTTTTTTCTTAATTAATCGCGTGACTTTTCTTCTTCATTTTCACATTTCGCGGTTTCACTTTAATTTGAGGTGAGCAATGATTTCGGACATTCATAAATTATGAATCCATGCATGCACATTCACTTTGGAACCATGCCTACACATTTCCGTTTGAAACCATGGCTGCTCCTCTGTAGCGCAAGCTTCTTCAACATTTATAAATTATGAATTTTCTGTTATGAAATTATGAATTTTCTGTTATGAGATTATGAATTTTCTGTACATTCATAATCTCATAACAGAAAATTCATAATCTGACCAAACGCGCGCCGTTAACACCACATCCGCAAAAAAAAAATTTTACGTAAAAACGGCGCCGTTTAGACCTGTGTTCACCATTCATGGTGAACACGTTTCTAGGGCATAATTTGCGCCACCAACACGCACACAATAAATTTAAACACGGACATAATTAGTTAAGAGTAATAGGTTAGAGTTCTAAAGATGTACAGAAACACGATTTTTTAAAATGTTGACAATATAGACTTTTAGTTAATAGGTTATTTCAATTTGCGCTATCTACACACAACAACTAGTGGCTCACATTTAAATCGGACCAAACCCCTTCCCGCGCAATAAAAACCCACCGAACCAAAGTTCCCGCCAAGACTTCCAAGAAGCTCACGGCTCTCGTCTTCCCACGTGTCCCTCCACGTCACCTCCGACTCCCCGGAAATCCACACACGTGGAAGTTCAGATCTATCCCCAGCCAGCACCTTCGAGAACCGCCTTCCAGCGTCGGCTCACCGCCCAACGCATTCAATCCTTCCCTCCCTTATAAACCTCGATCTCCCCGCAAAATCCACCATTAATTAAACTCCCGTCTGTCTAACCCGCCGGCGATAATCCTTTTTTGCTCTCAGAAATTGCGGCGATGGAAGACGCTAACGTTAACAACAAGGTTTCGGACGAGGCGGCCGGGTGCAGGACGCCGGACAGAGAAGAGTGCCGGATTCCGGTGATGCGATTCCCGCCGCCGCCGCCGAGGAAGAAGCGGCTCCGCCTCTTCGGCAAAAAAGAGGTGCCGAAGAGCGCGTATTTTCACTCCCCCGACCTCGAACTTTTCCTTACCATCCCCCCTAGACGTCGAGCCGCCATTGCTCAACTAGTGGAGTAGTTTCGTTTCAAACTTGTATGTATGTTAGTATGTATAATGTATGTAATATGTAAATTCCACCATATTTTCCGACAATTAGCCGTTTCCGGGAAAATCTTTTCATAGTAATTAGCGGAAATTCAAGTTAGGTCGGAGCTTTTCGAGACTATAAGGTTTTGGGTGATTAGGGTTTGGTAGTCTCGGGTTTTGGGTGTTTTGTGTAAATGGGAATGTTAAAGTAATGGAATTGCGGCAATTTGTACGATGAGTTTACTGATTGGTTCTGATGAATGTGGTAGTGAGTTGCAGTGAATGTCAGATACGAGATATCATTGTTTTTACTCTTCTTTGTTTAATTTCACTATAATAAAAATACAATTCATATAATAATTAAATTTAAAATTTTAAAATCAGGTAATAATTTTATTTAAAAAATCAACCAATCAAGTGTAAATCATAAGAATTTTTTTTTTTAATAAAGTAAAATTAAGAAAATACTAGAAAGTAACTTGCTTTGAAGATAATAGTTAAATAAGTTTTGGAAGTATTCACCAAATAGTAATTAAACCATTAGTGTACAAATTTTATTATCAAACTCAAATTTAAAGAAATTATGTAATTAAAAAAAAAAAAAACACTATGGCTTTACTTTCTTCATATTCAATAGAAAAGGACGATGTCACCTTATTTAGATCAAGAAAAAAAAAAAAGGTCATCATTTTCTTTGCATGGACATCGCTTCTTCAAATTTTGAAAAAAAAAAAATTGTTATTGCATCCTCTTTGAGTAAAAGAAGAGGGCTACATTATAATTTTCGTTAGAACTAGACTACAAGTAATCATCTTTTTCAAATTTAATAAAAGAGCATTGTCTTTGAATTGTAAAATCTAGATGAAAGCGATAGCTTCGCCTTCTTCAAATTAAATCTAATAGAATAATGCAACCTTCTTCATATATAAAAGAAAGGCCATTGTTTACTTCAAATTATAAAAAAATAAAAATAAATAAATAAATAAAGTCGGAGGTTCCAAGTAGAGTGGTGTAGGCTGAGAGTCAAAAAGTTATCTGGCCAAGGTGCAATAAATGTCTTATATATAGGCCAGGGAAAAGAAAAGACACATGTTGAGTGCTCGGCGTGCTCTAGACTCCACGTGTCCTAGCTAGGTGGATTTGGTGACGATGTTATGTTTGCCAAATGTCTTTAGAGATTTGACACGTGAAGGTCGAGGTGATCGAAGATCGGGAAGTCTACTAATAATGAGATCAGGAAAGTCTAATGATGGTGACATCAGGATCAATAGTGAGATCGGGAGTTCTAAATAGTGAGACCAGAAGGTCTACTAATAATGACACCTAGAGGTAGGCTTGTACTTTGATCTCAAGGTCGTCGGAAAGTGCACTACTGATGAGGTCGGAAAGTGCACTACTGAGATCGAAAAATATACTACTAAGGTCAAAAAAATACACTAATGAGTTCAATAAGACCAGTGAGTTGCCCTATAATCCTATCTAAAGTGATGGCTTCGTCTTTTTCAGATTAAAAAAAAAAAAAATGAAAACGATAGTGTCACGGTTTTCACATCTAAAGGAAGAATTGTTGCCTACTTTAAATCTAGATAAGAATAACGGATGTCGCGTTCTTCATATCCAAAAGGAAGTGATGCATGTCACCTTCTTAATCTTAATCTTAATATATATCTGAAAAGTAACATGATGCTATAAGTCTATAACACTCTTTATCGAAATTTAAAAAAAAAAAAAGATTCGTCTAATACAAAATTAACCCCCTTCTTTTAAAGTTAATCTGTTAACGCATCTTCAAAAAAGAGATGAATCAGAGGTTCGCAGGTCCCCTTCAAGCTCCATTAATGGAGATAATGTAGGATTCACCTTCTCAAAATTTTAAAGAAAATAGGAAAGTTGAAATTTTTTAATTAATTTTTTTAGGTTCAATTTAAAATCAACATTGTGTATTAAAGTTTCCTTTTTTCCAGTTATAAGTTCTAATTACAATATTTGTTGGGGTTAAAAGGCTAATTTGACACCTTTTTTTCTTTCTTTCTTTCTTTCCTTTTTTTTTTTTTAAACCCACACTTTTTCATTTTAATAAAAAGTAAATTTAAGAAAACACAAAAATAAAGTTAATTAAAAATGTAGCGTATATTCATATTATTTCCAGTTTCCACCCCTCCTATCAATCCTTATACCATGGACATGATTTGCAATCCACTATGGACATGTTCATAATATGTGTATGTGTCTTATATTGTGAGTTTTTTGTGTTTTGTGTTATAAAATTTTGTTCATTAAGAGTATAAATTTTGTACTTAAAATAGATTAGTAATTGTGTATTATGTTATGAATTTTTATGTCTTATGTTGTAAAATTCTGTACATATAAACACAAATTATGTACTTAAATCATATTTTAAAAATAAGTAAATATATAACATATGTATGTGTCTTGTGTTGTAATTTTTTGTGTCTTATGTTATAAAATTCTGTATCTCATCATTTCAACTCAAGGTCCATAATGATATGTGCATCCTGGTCCATTATATAAACGCAAATTATGCTGTGGAAACGTGTTCACCATGCCCACAGGGATAGATTCATTTTCTATGCTGTAGATCCATAATTTTTATGCTGAAGAAATTATGAATCTACAATATGGTATAGAAATTAAGAATCTACAGTATAGATGTTATGAATCTACAAAATAGAAATTATGAATCTATAGCTTAGAAATTATGGGTCTATCCCGTGTTCACCATGCGCATGGTGAACACGGTTCCACTGCATAACTATTGTGGTATAAATTGCGAGTAGTTATGCTGTGCAACCATGTGCACCATGCATGGTGCACACAGTTGCAAAAACGACGTCGTTTTGACGTCCAACTTTAAAAAAAATTCAGTTTCGATTGTCGTTAACGGCGTTATGTTGTGCATAATTTGAACTATACATCCATAACTATACATTCAGAATTGCATGCATAACTACACATCCATAAGTTCATAAGTATACATTCAAAATTATATAACTATACATCCATAACTTCATAACTATATATTCACAATGTGAAATTATAATTTCATAACTATACATTCAAAATTGCATGCATAACTACACAACCATAACTTCATAACTATACATTCAGAATTGCATAACTATACATGCATAATTTCATAACTATACATTCAAAATGTAAAATTATAAAATTTCGAACATATGTTTACGTAACTAACGGCAATTGAAAATAATTTTTTTTAAAAGTAAAACGACACCGTTTTTGCAGCCGTGTGCACCATGCACAGCATAATTTGTTATAAATTGCCCCTCCTACGAGGTGGACTACTACATCAATCATTATTGTATGGACCATGGTCCACACAAGTTGTGTAGACCATATTTTGTCTACTATAAAATAATGTACATTCAGTACAAAAATAATGTACATTCAGTACAAAAATAGTGTATATTGTATATAGGGGATATACATTATTTTTGTTCTGAGTGTACATTATATTGTATAATGTACATTCAGTACAAAAATAATGTACATTTAGTATATTAGAAATGTACTTTTTGTTATGGTTCACATAACATTATGTGGACCATGGTCCATACAATAATTTGGGCTACTACATCGGATTATAATTTCATTTCGTGATGGATGATAATTAAGGCCCATCTTCCATTCTCTGGGTATTTAAAATTGAATTTGGGTCATTAACCCATTAGCTTAAAGGAGATAAATTTTGGGCTTGTAGACTGTTAAATGAATACCCATTCAATCTTCTTTTCTTTTTCTTTTTCTTTAAAAAAAAAAAAAAAAAAAAAAAAAAAAAAAAAAAACAGTAGTATAGTAATTTAAAGAGTTTTTCGTACTTTTTTTTCTCACGAGTATTGTGACACTAACAATATTATTTTTTTTGAAAGGAACAATGTTAATCATAACTTTCAAAACTTACATAACTAGTCTACGAGTATCAATTTTTTAGCACAAATAATCTTCGGTGAAAAATTGATAGAGATTTGACCGAAAAGATTATTTGCGCTAAAATTTTTATACTCGTGAACCAAGTATGCAAGTTATTAAAGTTGTGAATCAACATTGTTAGTGTCATGGGTCCAAAAGTTTGAAAAACTCTAATTTAAATAAAGAGTTTTTTTTTTTTTTTTTGGGTCCTACTACTATTTGATCATTTTCACATTTTATCTCAAACTATTAATTTTTTTTTATTTTTAGTCATGAATCATTTTCACATTTGGTCCCACGACTTTTAAAATATAGTCACATTTGGTCATTGAGTCAAAATTCTGGTCATCAATGATAGAAAAAAATTAATTGAAAAATGTCATAGAAAATAATAATGTTGTCTTTCAAGATAGGTCACTTGACTATTATGCACTCATATTCAATAACATACTGAAACAAATTTGGTTACCAATGATCGAAAATTTTGCTGGAGGACCAAATGTGGCAATATTTTAAAAGTAGTGAGATCAAATATGAAAAAAATAATAGTTGGGGACCAACTATAAAAATGATTAATAGTTGTGGACTTGTGGGATCAAAATGTGAAAATGATTGAATAGTTGGGATCAAAAGTTAAAAAAAAAAAAAAAAAAAAAAAAAAAAAAAAAAAAAACTAAATAAATATATACTTCTGAGGGATTTTTAAAATTTTCTTATGTGGTTCAGAAATTAAAATAGAATGGTAATTTTAGTATCATTTAGTAAGATCAATTATTAAATTACCTTTTTATTTTTCAATTTTTTTAAATATGTAAAAATATTATGAAATATTATAAAAAATTTCCAATTTAATTTATTTTATTTTTGGAGTGGTGAGTGATTTTTTTTTTTTTAACATAATTGTATGAGTATTTGCGTGATAGATCACATTCTAGTTTATGATTAAATAAATCTTAAATCAAAGTGACATAATTGAAGCATGTGCTCTATCTCAACTAAAAGCCTAAGCTGATAGTTGGATTGCACATTAATGGTTATATGCTTAACACGCCCCCTCACATGTTCAACACGTGAACGTAGTCGCTTATTGGGTCTTTTGGTCTGGCTCTGACATCAAATTGAAGCATGTGCTCTATCTCAACTAAAAGCCTAAGCTGATAGTTGGATTGCACATTCATGGTTATATACTCAACAGACATAAGTTCAAGTCTTTAATTGACCTAATAGATGAGCCTAAGCTTGGAATTAGCTCATGAGTCCTAGACTCGAAACTGTCACAATCATATCTTAATTGGACCTCCTCATCTTAAGACTTTAAGAGTCCCAGGTTTATGTTTAATATTCGATGATCACTTATATTCACAACATTGTAATGAAATTTTCAAGTTTGCATTTAAATAAAAGAATCCTTCCTCACTTTATGGATGCTTTTTAGAAGATGGGGATCACACATATTTGACACTAGGTGTTGGAGGATAATACTAAAGAAGCAAGTAAAAGGGCCTAAAAGTATTTGCAAATTAAAGATGATCATATGCTAATATAGGATTTAATCAACCATGAATCAGAATTGACACAAGTTTAATGCCCTAATCAACTCGAACCAATGAACGGGCTTAAATCTGAAATCGGCCAATATGAGTTTTAGACTTGAAACTCGTTCAATCCTATTTTATCTCTATCAAATTTGAACATTTGTTTCTTAAGAGTCATAGATTAAAGCTCGAAATTTGACTACCAGTATTTATATCTTTATAATGAAATTAATTCCTGATTTCATATTTAAAGGATGCAAACCTTTCACACTCTATGAACACTTTTTAGTGGGTGGGGAGCAGATTTGACTTGTACTTGACTAGAGGTGTAGGATGTAATACTAAAGAAGAAGAAGCAATAAGGAGGGCCTAAAAGTAATTACACGGACGTTTCATTCATCACATGGTAGCATGTGGGCCTCCAAATGCTTATATTCGTGCCTCACATGACTACTGAAATCCCAATCTTGCCCATTTCTATCCCCAACACCCCATGTGGGTGACACATCATAAAAAAAAATCCCCAATTAAATTAATTGTTTTGACTCTTCTTTCGCTTTCTTTGACCTTTTGCCCCTTTCTTTAATCGCCTTTTTCCATTTTAATCACGCAATCTTTTCCCTTAAAAAGAATGGGATAAAACCAATGAGTTTGGCACGTGTTACAAAACGATTAGGGCTTGTTTGGTTTGGGTGCATACGTGGATTTGTAAAATTTATATACCCTTCTGTCACATTTCTGATTCGGTTAACAAGGTTTGACTGAAGTTATTTTTAATTCAATTTTTCATAATATTAAGTTTAGTATTAGTATACAAAATTTATAGATTTAGAAACTACATTAAAAGTACTATTAAATACAAAAAAAAAATCAAATTTAAAAATAAGTAAAAAAATATTAAAGAAAATAAATAAAGAAGAAAGATTTTATTTGACCAATGAATAGTAAGTAGGACAGATAAAATGAGACAAATGGAGTATCTTTTTAGTGATGGTAGACTATGGCTCTATTTGGTAACATTTATTTTAAGAATTAATTTCAACAGAGGTTCATGCTCTTTGGTAGCAATTCTAAATTTAGGACTATCATTTTTGTCAATTAACATCCCAGACTATTATTTTCTAGACACTTTTAGTCATTCTTATGATTTTTCCTATTTTTAGTAAGGACATTTTTGTCTTTTCATATTTTTCTTTTGTTATGTTTATGGTTTCAACCGGTTTAGAACTTTAGGTAACTTCTGATTTTTAGTAAGCATATTTTTCAACCAGTTTTTAGTAAAGTCCTAAACCAATTAAACCAGTTGAAACTAGAAAATAACAAAAGAAAAATATGAAGAGACAAAAATGTCTTTACTAAAAATAGGAAAAGTCATGAAAAAGACTAAAAGCGTCCAAAAAATAATAGTCTGAGATGTTAAATGGCAAAAAGATAGTCTGAGACTAAATTTAGAATTGTCACGAAAGACAAGGAACTTCTCGTGGAATTAACTCTTTATTTTAAGCTATAAGCTCTGTTTGACAAAACATTGAATTTTAAATAATAGCTCATGTGGAGACGCTACCCCTAGGGCTGTTAACGAACCGAACATAAACGAACGAAGGTTGTTCGTGTTTGTTTGTTAAGAATTTTGGGGTGTTCGTGTTCGTGTTCGTTTGTTAAGGTTTTTAAAAATCCTGTTCGTGTTCGTTTGTTAAGCGTTCATTAGTGTTTGTTAACGTTTGCGAACACGTTCACGAACGTGTTCGTTTACGTTAACGAACATGTTCGCGAACGTGTTTGTCAACGTTCTCGAACACGCTTACGAACGTGTTCGTTAACGTTAACAAACATGTTTGTTAACAAACACGTTCACGAACATGTTGGTTTCCGTCCATGAACACGTTCGTGAACCTTTAATAACCAAACACATGCACATGTTCATGATCACAATTCGTTCGTGAACAAGAAATAATATGCATTCATGTTCGCAAACATTATTAAATGAACACTAAACGAGCTTGTTCACGAACACAAACGAGCTTGTTCACGAACATTATTAAACGAACACAGACGAGCTTGTTCACGATCTCTTAGCAAACGAGCATACAACTGTTCGAGCTCTGTTCGTTTATTAACCGAGCTCTAATTTTTGTTTGTTAATGGTTCGTTTACCTTAACAAACGAACATAAACGAACGCTTACCGAACACGAACACGAGTAGTTTGTCGAAAGCTCTGTTCGCTAACACCTCTAGCTACCTCAAATAACATTTCAAAATAAGCTCTTGACCTTTTAAACTTTTTTTTTATGTTTATTAATTTACAAATATAATATCATCTACCCTTCATTAATCAAAATCTTAATATCTTAATTTATCCCTTTATGTCTTTTCACAGTTAATTCAACAATTAATTTTATCAGATACTTTAATTTCAATTAATTAGCTTATTAACTACTAGCTTTTCAACTTTCAGTTAACTTTTTAGCTAGGCGTGTCAAACAAAGCCTATATGTAGGAGGCGATACAATAATTGTAGAAAGAATATATATTTATAGCAAGTATTCTTTATGGGTTATATTTCAATCTAATTAATTTAATAATCACACAATAAGTTTGACTTCTACAACCTAATAATTCGCGTTTTAAGAAATTCACAAATCAACAAATCCATTTAGTGAGAGAAATTCTAGTCACTTAACTCAACTTGGTCTGCAAGCAAACTTATTTTGTAGCACTTGTGGCTTAGTTACCATAGTCGTCTCAAAGTATTATAATGCTAACGGAATAATAGAATTATAAAAGAAGTGATTTCTTCGAGAAAGGTGCTTTGTGGATTGCTTTGGCCAACTTCTCAATGGGTTTTCTCTAGATTTTATCTTTTGGTGTATGTACCTTTTTTAAAGCGTTAATTCTAATCAAAGGAATTAATTTTTGAATTGATTCCACTTTACTTCTTCAACAATTAACGTGTGTAACCGCATGTGTTATTTCCAGACTAATTTTGCATGTTATGGAGGTTACAAATCTGGTTTTTTTTTTTCCATTGTTAATTTAAATATTTAATTACTAATTATGTCACCTTCTCCTATAAATCTTTTGGTGTTGGTAGATTGATTTCATACTAGTTTTACAACTTCGAAATCTTTGTTTTTTTCCTCTCTCTCTCTCTTGTAAAACATATTTTCAAGAAATTCTGTCACCATTTTCGTAAAAAACAAAGTGCTCGTCTGTTGTTCTAGTTTGTCGAGAGTAATATAGCTTGAGTGTTCAACTATATTACTGTAATCCATTTTATTTTGGGATGCTGATGCTACAATGCTCCTATAATTTTTATCCTTTTTGCTTCTTCGTTCCAGTTAATATTATTTTTTGATAAATTTAAATCCCTTTCTCACACACACACACACACATATATATATATATATATATATATTAAAATTTTTATATATAAATTGTATTATCGACTTATTCAATCCCTAAATCTAGATAAGTAATTACAACCACGCAGTTGCTAGTCGTAAATGTGAACGAGCATAGACGAAAATCTTGGTACGTTTCCTAAGGAATCTTTTGACTATTTAATATATATGAACATTCAGTACTAGAAGAAGCAAAGATGCTATAACAGTAAAGATTTGACCAGTCTTTATTGAATAAAGAAATTACAACTTTCTTGTAAATTATCGAGAGATTCTGTTTTTCGAATATGTAATTCACTATATGCCAGTAAATTATTACTAATGAAATTCTTTATTTTTAATACATGCAAACATGCATATTAAAAATTTGAACTTGTGAATTTTGATATTCTATTTATAATGAGGTTCTAAAGTTTTTAATACAAAAATCAAACGTGATGCAACGAAAAAAAAAAAAAGAAGAAAAGTTCATCAAAACTAAAATAAGAAATTTTTTCACATTTCAGAAATGTTAATTTCTTCCTAAAAACTTCATGCATGGGAACTATTATAAAGCATTCTAAGATTATTTCATTGTTGTTGTAAATTCCTAAATGCATTTTGGAGTCTAATTGAATAAAAAAAAAAAAAGATAAAAAAAAAAGAATTATTAATTGCATGTAAGAAGGTGGTGGCCTGGGGCGCTAGTGGGATATCAAATCAGTTCATGTTTACAAGGAGCAAAATACAATTAATTGCATATTATATAACTAAGATGTCGATTCACTACTGAAAATTATGAAATTTCTGACCATTTAAAAGTGATCTTAAATCAAGTCGAAAGTTTTGTTCCGACCACTTTTGATATCTGAAAAAATCTTTGTTGTTATTTCCGACCACTTTTGCTTTTGACTTGATTTAAGATTACTTTCAGGTGGTCAGAAATTTCATAATTTCCAGTAATGATTTAACATGAGCGGAGTTATTAATTTGACGATGTCTGCTGAGTTATTGAGTCACTGTGATTTATATTCTCCTAAATATTCTAACGACTCGGGGGGAGGGATAGTGGAACCCCTTATGGATTGAGGATTTAATCCTTTTTTGGGAGAAGAAGGATTTTACATGAAAACTGTTTTGGCTCACCTTGTGTAGTAGAGACGGTTAGTACACTTGTGTACTTGTGTGTAGTAATTAAATACTCAGTAGTACTTATCTCTTTGGATATCCTCAGATCTCAGTTAATAATAATAATAATAATAGCAATAATACCAAGTGGCTTGTAGTCCACTGGTATCTGATTGGCCCCTTATGTGGGATGTCTTAGGTTCGAGCCTTGGTGAAGGCATAGATAGTATATATGGGTGTCCCCCTTCTTTTGTAATAAAAAAATAATAATAGCAATAATAATAAGGGTCACACTTGTGTGAGACTGTATAAAAATGTATTGAGTAATACTTATATTGAGACGCGTCTGATCAATATAAAAATGTATTGAGTAATACTTATATTGAGACGCGTCTGATCAATATAAAAATGTATTGAGTAATACTTATATTGAGACGCGTCTGATCAATATAAAAATGTATTTGAGTAATACTTATATTGAAAAATATAATACTAATTAAAAATAAAGTGTTTGTTACTTATAAAGGAATACTGAAAAATGTAATACTAACTAAAAATAAAGTGTTTCTTACTTATAAAGGAAAATGTAATACTTTTACATTTTGATGTAACGTTTTCATTTTCCCTTATAAGTAATGTTGACAAGTGTTGTTACTTGTAAAGGAAAATGTAATACTTTTAAATCAAAATGTAAAAGTGCTACATTTTTTTTTTTCAAAAGTATTACACTTTCTTATATAAATAATAAACATTTTATTCTTTATTCATATTACATTTTCCAGTATAAGTATTACATTTGATATTGACCCGACCCGTCTCACGAACAAGGATATGTGAGACAGTCTCATAAAAATTTTGCCATAAAAGAATAACACATTTTAACTTAATTGATAATTAAATTACATATTTATATTTTATATTTTATATTTTATATTATATTATGCTCAAGATAATGTGCGACGAATTTGAACCACTATTAGTAGTGATGGTCGACGAACACTACCTCACAAAGAAACTCATGCCGACATGCCATAATTTCCCCTTGCCTTACTTACATGATATGATTTACGACCCCTCTCCAAACTCAACTCTTATTGTTAGGTTCTATGGGGTCTATTGGACCACGAATGCTGCCGAATACTCAATTTGTAACTTTAATCGACAAAGGATTGAACCAAATAAATTAAGTTAGATTATACATAGCTAACCAATTCAAAGTGAGAATATATATATGGTCAACATGCAATTCGGTCATTTGGGAGGTGAACTTGGAACTTTGTAGTTACCAAATTAACACGGCTGGAAATTATGAAATTTCCGACCACCTAAAAGTAATCTTAAATCAAGTCGAATGAAAGCCGTGTTCCGATCACTTTTAGTATCCGGAAAAACTTTTGTTACTATTTTCGACAACTTTTTGCTTTCGACTTGATTTAAGATCACTTTCAGGTGGTCTAAAATTTCATAATTTTCAGCATTATAACTACATACTCAGACCAATTTCATTTGAGTTGTGACTTTACCCGACAAATTAAAGAATCACAAAAAGATAGATAAACTCACTTAAGTTGCTTATTGCTTAGCTTACCCGTCCAACTTGAGAAGGTCAACAAGCAGTTTCGTGAAGAGTCAAACTTAAAACCTATAGTTATCAAACTAACTGATCAACTAACTCGATTTAGATCGAGCAACCCCTCTAATTATTCAAAAAGTGAAAATACATGAATAATGTGGTAGGTGAAGGGGATGAATGGAATTGAAGGTGGTCTGATCTGAATACAAAATTTAAAAACTTGTGAGTGTTAATTAGCGCCGTATGATAGCATGTGGTGTCATGAGAAAGGTAAGGCAAAATAATTTTAGTAAAAATTATTAAAGAAGTGAACGTTAGAAAGGTAGGAACGAGGGATGCCTTATACATTTACATGATTGTATATAGCAACATAGAGTACGTAGGGGTCATCTTGTGCCGGTGGTTATATCAGCTGGGCCCCTCCCCCCGGTTAACTAGGCATATGGTGAATTCATCCATGACACCATGGTCAACAACGGTGACTTTTTTGAATATATATATATATATATATATATATATATATATATATAGAAGTCGGTTCTGGTGCGGGTGTGTGCCTCAGGTGCGGGTATGGGGTTTAATCTGAGTCATTAATATTGCTTAGATCAAGGTTTAGGATTATCGAAATTTTAAAAAAAAATGCGGTGGTAATTTATTTGGTAATTTTTGCATATAAGTCAAATTTAATGTGCATAAGTTTTGTGATTAAGGTGCGTGAGATTTGTGATTAAGGTGCGTGTGTCTCATGCTTAATGTGCGTGAGTTTGTGCTTAAGGTGCGTGAATTTTGTGCTTAATATGAGTCGTTGTTAAAACTTAAAGTGCATGAGTTTTGTGCTTAATGTGCGTGAGATTTGTGATTAAGGTATGTGGATTGTGTGCTTAATGTGCGTGAGTTTGTACTTAAGGTGCCTGCGTTTTGTGCTTAGTGTGAGTAGTTGGTAAAACTAAAGTGCGTGGGTTTTGTGTTTAAGGTGCGTGAAATTTGTGCTTAATGTGCGTGGATTTTGTTTTTAATGTGCGTGAGTTTGTGCTTAATGTGAGCCATTTTAAAATCTTAAGTGAGTGGATTTTGTGCTTAACGTTTAAGGTGCGTCCAACTGCACAACAGTACGAGAAACATCACCCGCACCTGAACCCTTCCCTATATATATATATATATATATATATATATATATATATATATATATATATATAATCATAATCAGGTGAGAACCAACATTAACCTTTAAATTTGCGAACTTCTGAAAGATTGCACCGCAACTATTACGTGATTGCATGGCTACGGCTCCAAAACATGCTAGAGGACCTTGCGGTGCGATCGTATCCGAGTGCAGTGCAATTATTTAGTCAATGCAGTGCAATTTTTCAATAGTTCGCAGGTTCACACGTTAAGGTCGGTTCGCACCTAATTATGGAATGCATGTTGAGGTTAATACTCAAGTATGCATTAAGTAAATTCCGTGATATGACTTTGCGTTGCTCACAAGGAGGTTAAATTAGTTAACCAGCTCAAATCAAGAATGTCAATAAGCCATCGCTAATCAGACTTTTAATCTTGTATGTAGTTACCAAGTCAGCAGTTTAATCAATTTGATTGAGATTGTTCGGAAAAAAGTGGTTAAAATTTCTGACTACTTTGATGGTTTAGAAGTTAGAACTATGATTTATTTTAATAAGAGTAAATACCTAAAAAATGGTCCCTCGACTATAGCTAAATTCACAAATTGGTCCTCGACTTTCAATTTCAACCAATTAAGTCCTTAACTTTGCAATTTTGACACGATTTGGTCCTCCATCTATTTGACCATTTGTTGACTGTGATCGACGATCTCCAGAAGAACCTTCAGCTCTCGTCGGAGCACGTGGAGGCCTCCAGGATGACGTTGCACTAGTTCGGAAACACGTCGTCTTCTTCGCTCTGGTACAAACTCAACTACATTGAATCCAAATGGAGGATGAAGAAAGGCGACCGGATTTGTAGATTGCTTTCAGCAGTGGATTCAAATGTAACAGTGCAGTCTGGAAATGCAACCGGAACCTTAAAAACCCCGACGATGGACCATGAAATTACATATATATCCTCAAAAATCACAGTCAACAAACAGTCAAATAGATAGAGGACCAAATTGTGTTAAAATTGCAAAATTAAGAACTTAATTGGTTAAAATTGAAAGTCGAGGACCAATTTGTGAATTTAACTATAGTCAAGAGACTATTTTGGATATTTACTCTTTTAATAATAAGGTTCCCAACTTTTCCAAGTTCCAACCACTGCACCTTTGATGGGTGGTCAAAAAATTTTGTAATTTTAGTTTAGAAAAGTGATCGGCAATTAATAAATTTTAATTCATGAATATACTTTGGAGAGCCTAAATTGGCAAATCTAATGGAAGATAGATGATGAGGAAATGTGTGATGGGATATAATATTCCAATTGAAATTGATGAACATACAACACAATTGTCACGTTTCTTTTGTTACACAAAATGTCATGCATGAAGAGATGGTTCATCTAATGGCCGGCTAAAGCTCACCACACAAAATGATGATGACATGTTAATATGTTATATTATTGTTAGTGTCTTAAATACTTGGGATTCATTCAAAGGTGATTATAGGTAAATATTACTCACTTGATAATTCTTTCAAGGCATTAGTTATACCCGAAAATGTTATTCTACTTGAGAACATGTTTAGTTTTAAGGTGATTGCATTCTTAAAACTCAAACTCATCAAAACATTTGATTAAACTGAAAAAGACACACGCTATCTTATCCATACTCAGATGGGATTACCGTTACTCAAAATGGTAAAAGCCCAAAGCAGAGTAGTTTTTATGGCAGTCCAAACCCTAGGATACCCCTTCATCAGTAGCTTATATTATGAAATAAAGTCCAAGCAAGAAAGCAAAGTTTACTGTACAATTCATTAAGTATTCTGAGAGAATTATTGCTGAATGCCCATTGCAGGTTATTTTACTCCCAGGTAGAGATCTCAGTCATTAAATAATTTGCTCCAGTACAAAAAAAAAAATCTGCAATTCACCCATTGCATGCAGTTAAAAAAGATCACATACAGTAAAAAGTATTAAAAAAAAAATACCCTCCATAATTTATCCAGAAGAGAATTGATCGGGATTTACCCAATACACATCATCAAGTAAAAAAGAGAAGGGTAAAAACTGGGTACATAGTTTATTGAGTAATTTCAGGTTTGAAGTAGGAGGAAATGAGCATTGGATACCAACAGGGAGCCTGCAGAACACAAGAAAAAGGAAGGAATCTAATACGTAGATTCAAGAAATTGTTGAGTAGTAACACCAGAAAACCACCACACAGTAATTCTGAATCTGCATTTGTTTAATCCCACAATTATTTAATGACCCACCGACCTTGTTCGTAGAAATATTGGAATCCCTGTCACGTTAGTTTCCCATTTTCTATGCCCACACAATTCTTCTTCAGAAGATTATTTTAAATAATGATTTTGAAATACTATGATTAAAGAAAACCTCACTTAATTAGCTTGCTGCCTCAAGTTTTAGTGGAGCTATAAATGATGGGAGTTACTTATTGACCTTTTTGATTTGAACTAGTCAATTATAGATAACCTAGACTGATTTACCTTAATATAGTCTTTTACCGATTAAGATTACAAGACGAACTTTACTCAAAACACATCTTCGAATAGCAACTGTGAATTTTTCTTTAAATGGTGTATGGGTGTGGTAAAATGATAAGATGGTTGCATGGAATACCATACTGATCTCCATAAAAGCTGATCTGATGATGGATCTCCAAACGAGGTTCAAGAACCCTATGAACAAAGAGAAGGAAAAAAAATGGAATCCCATAGTTTGATGACAAGTAGTATAGAGGGTAAAATAATATAATATCAAAACACACCAGACAGTTAGATGTCAGTAAGAACATGTGATGCTGCCATGCCACACCCACACACTCCAAACACTCGTCAATCCTAACATATAATATACAAACATAAACGTGTAGTCTCACTATCGTCCCGTCAGTTCAAACTTTTAACTGAAACCAAACACAGTCCCGTTAATTCAAACTTTTAGCTAAAACGAAACACAGCCCCGTCCCGACCTTTTCACCCCATTCTCCTCATTTACTATAAATACCACCCTATACCTCACCTTGCCACTGTCTAGTCTCATCAACCAATTCAACACCCTTTCTCTCTCTCTCTCTCTCTCTCTCTCTCTTTCTTAGCTTAGGTGTTCATCAATGGAGTATTACATGGACGAGAAATGGAAGCTGTCGAGGGATGATCCATACAGCCATTCATATTCGAGCTCGAGCAATCCGACATTAATGAGGAGCTTCTCTCAAGCAAGCCCTTCAACTTCAAACCATCCTCTTCCCAGGAGCTTTTCGCAGAAGAATCCTTCTTCTTCTTCGAAATCTCGATTCTCGAAAAGCTCGTCCCAGTTCACGCGCAAGTGCAGCAACTTGGCCAAGGAGCAGAAGGCGAAGTTCTACATCGTCAAGCGATGCATCGGCATGCTTGTGCGCTGGAATAAGCACCGAGACGATTCTTGAAAAAGGGAGGGTTAATTTCCGCCATGGATGAACCTGCAGACAAGTTTTGATGAGGAGATCGGAGAGATCAGATCATATGCACCATATATCTATCTTACATGTTGTCTCTCTCTCTCTCTCTATGATCTGTGTATTTGAATTAGAATGTAATTTGAATCAGAAATGTGATATATATCATATATAGATTTTTAATGGGATCTGTCTTTTGCTGAATATGATCTGAATTGCATATCATATGCTACTGTGTTTAGAAAGTAGAATGTTCAGTAAGTACTCTCTCTCTCTTTCTCTCTCTCTATAATATTCAGTTCTTGTTGATTATGGGGTGGAAAGATTCCTTCTTGGAATTGGAATTCTCAATTAAGTATATAGTGAATATTATATCCACCTTGGGAATACAAACTGTTGTCCCCTTTCACATAGTAAAAAATGGGGATCTGCAAACTAAACATTAACCTTAAACCCAACTTCCACCATCATGGAATTGAATGCCCTGTTGGGTAAAAACCAATACGCGGTAGTTCAAGTGAAAGAGGTTAGAATTTATTACGTTTGACAAATGACCGGCTTTCTTCTCACAAAAGGTTGAATCTCCAATTCTAGTCTGACGGAGCATTAGTGACTCAATGACTAAGTAGATATGGTCAAATGTATGTGCGAACAAGGAATTATATTCAAAGTGAGCATAATCCTCACATTGTCCTACTGAGGTTCAAACATTGATCTCTTCTTCCATATACTGCCTACTGAACTAGTGAGTTAAGCCCGTGCAAACAAATGACAGACCTTTTAAGAAAGATTTGTGCAATACGTGTATCTACAAAAACCAACACTTTGCTCCTTAATTGGGCTGGGCCGGTGCGAATAGGGATTAGTCTGTATATAGTACGGGTTTAAAGGTGTCTCCTACAATTAAAGTATGCTCAGAACACCTTATGGTCTGACCAAAAAAATGAAATTCTCTCACCACCGTCCTTACACAGGATGGCATTGGGGTAAATTAGGGTGATTCATTGGTGCATAAAGTGGAGTACCTGGTGAACACAAGGAGCCTGTCACATTAGGTGAACTGAAACTCTCACACTGCGACTACCAGAGCTTAATATTATGTCCTTGTTCATAATCTATAACGTAGGAATCAACTGAACTATCTGTATAGGCAATGAGCACAGTTTTTTATGAAGAAAATTTTAACTTTGAAGTGTGGCAGATCAAAAGATGAACATCATATTATAGAACTTTCACCTGGGATATTAGCACTACAGCCTCAAAAAGAGTACACATTGGAAAGAAAACCTCTGGTCTGGCCTGAATAGGATGCAACAGAACAAAAGTTATAATGAAGTGTCACTGATAATTACTGCAAAACTCCCAGATCAGATCAGCAAATATGATAGCCAGGAACTCTGTTCTGTTCTTGAGCATGTAAGTTGCTGCCAAAGTGCTCACAAGTCAGCAAGCAATGAGTGGCTCATATACTCCACACTAGCCTATAAGCTCTGCAGGCACAACCTACCTACCTAGCTACATCTTGAAAACCCCATACTTGGGGGTATGTTCCAAAAAGGTATTCCAAGGTTTTCATTGCTCTTGTCCTATAATTTTAGTGTAGGAAGTAAATTGCGGGATGAGGATAATGTTGATCATGTTAATCGAAATTGTTGATTTGATAATTATAAAATTTCAAGTTTAACTCCTTGTCTAAATCTACCTAGTTTTAGAGATTCGCTTGTGCGCATGAATTTACAATTTTTTCATGTGATTTTCTTGTATTAACTTTTTGGGGATTTTTGGAGTATAAGACTTTGTTATGATAAAACACTTACCACTATTCCAAAAGTTATAGCTTGACAGCTTGTAGCGAATATGCAACTTTATTTTATACCACCACACATTTGGACTTTGCCCTTTACCGGCCTCCGCTCAACAATCCCGTCCTCAGTCACATGGTGCTAGATTTGGCCCTTATCGACCTCCGCCCAACCATCTTCAATCCCTAGCTAGCCACATGGTGCTGGACTTGGCCCTTATTGGCCTCCGCAATCCCCCTAACCACATGGTGTTGGACTTGACCCTTACCCGCCTCCACCAACAGGCTTGTTCTGTAATTCGTTTTGATTTGGGAGGTACATATCTCTAAAGTCGGGACAATGTTCTGAAATGAGTTAATACCCAAAATTGTTCTCGACTATAGTGATTTTTCTCAATTTTGTCATAAATGACTTTGATGACCTAATGTAGTCTTAGACTTTTGTGTTTTTGCTTAATGTAGTCATCCGTTTGTTATTTTGTCAAATTTGTGTTAAATATAGATAAACAATTCAGTCATTTCAATATTAGTATCTCTTTTAATTTATTTATAATTATTAAATAAATCACTCATCTTTTATGAATTGTCCCAGTAATTTCAATAGAACTCTTTTACGTTTACGAATTGTCCCAGTAATTTCAATATTTACTAATTACTGGGACAATTCGTAAAAGAGGGGTGATTTATTTAACCATTATAAAAAAATTGAAAGAAATGTCAATATTGAAATTAATGAATTGTCCATCTATTTAACAGCAATTTGACGTAACAAACGGAGGATTACATTGAGCAAAAACACAAAATATGAGACTACATTAAGTCACCAGAGTTGTTTAAGACGAAATTGAGAAAAATCTCTATAGTTGAGGACTATTTTAAGTATTGGGTGGTGTTTGATTTATTGAGACCTTGAGTAGGTCTAAGTTGTTTCAAATTTTTATTATTCTCAGTAAGGACGTTTATCATATAAAAAGAAGCCCAAAAAAAACAGTGAAATAAAATAACAAAAAAAAAAATCAAGAACATCGACACAAAATAAAATAAAATAAAGTATAAATTATAGGAGTGTCTGGTCTATTGACCTTCTAGATTTGAGTCGATCAACTATGAATAATTTAGACTGATTTACTCTTTTGTATACTTTATCGATTAGGTTATAAGACATGATTTACTTAGTGTACACCGCTGACGGCAGATTTTCCTAATCACCCAACAAAGGAAAGATACCTTTATTATAGAACTAACTAGCATTCGTAAAACGATATCCCTTTTAAGATAACCTAGGTCGACATTAATGTAGGAGCTGTGATCACTCATTACACAACATTGGAAGGAAACATATAGGGGATCTTTTTCATCATGTTACAACGTAGTCTAGTCCGTTCCCTGAACGTACAGGAGGGCCGGTAAAACGTGCTACTATACATAGCTGCGCTGGCCGGAAAAAGACAAATTAAACTGCTTCACCTTAATTCAATTCGAAGGTGCTTATGATGAGTTGGAAAAAGTAACACCACGTTCCGCCAATCCGCCCGCTGTCATTTCACGTTGCCTCCTGTCAACCCAATTAGGCCCCCATTCAACCATCCAGCTAGCTCCACTTATGCGTCTTCTCCATTCATCTCACCCCCCACGCCATTTTTGCAAGCTCAGCTCATAAAGATCCAGAGATTCAAGAAGAATGGGGATTTGGGTTCTGCAATGGAGATTAATTGATTTCTTCAATTCTGCAGCGAAACAGGATCCGAGGCAGGCAACAGCTAGCTAGCTAGCGCAGGGGTGATGTTACGCCAGGACCCAGCGATCCAGAAATAATATCATTTCGCTATTGCTCAATTATTTTGCACCAACTTGTGTTGCATTCACAAGTAGCTAATGGGTGGGGGATTGAAAAGGGCATGCATGGGAGGCCCGGTTGTCCCGAGCCCCCAAATGGGGTCTGGGCGAGGCGAGGCTGGATTAGTCGTTGGTTTGGATATTGGTACAGTATGTTTAAAGAATGAACTGATCGATATAGTTCAATAGCCCTTAATGTAAGTGGTTATTGGGAAATGTGTTGATTAACACGAATCAAGAATGAAACAAATGATTAGAGCTTGTCTAGAGCTATTGAAGTTGGAATTAATTTGCTCTTTTCAACATATACACAAGAAAACTAATAGATCGATATCATGTTAGATTTGATGGTCTATAAATTTGCATGGGCTTTAAGTTTTCTGATTCCCCACAAGAAGGATTCTAACAAGTTAATTGGGGCCTCTTCTATGCACTTTATCTAGTTTGGTTGTGTTTTTCTAGTTGAATTATAAAAAAGTTAGAGAAATGCATATAATGTATGATAAGTAATTTTCAGATAAATTAAAGGGAAAATGACACTTTTCCCCCTGAGTTATATACTTATAGTATTTTTCCCCCCTAAGTTATTGAAGTGGCTGTTTTTCCCCTGAAATGTTAAATGGACATATTTACCCTTAAACTAAATATTTAATTTATTTTTTTCTCCAACAAATTATGACCATAATTTGGTTCAAACTAAACAAACACTATAGCAACCAAACTGAAATATTCCAATTACAATTTAGAATCGAAATTCGATATTTAGAGTTTATTAAAATCGTGAACCGGAACGGACGGTTCATGTTCCGAACTGAAAAAATAAAATACATTTATTGTTGAATTTAGACTATTTTAAAATAAAAAATAAAATTTTAAAATAAAGACGGTTCAAAACCGCGAATCAGATCCGGAACCGCCGGTTCACGGTTCAAGATTCAATTTTTTTGATACATAATTTTAATAAATTGACATTTAAATATTGGGTTCTAGATCTGAATTATAACCGTAAACTATTAATTCGATTGCTTTAGTATCCGGTTCAATTCAAATCGAACCGTGGTCATCCCTACGTATACGCAATAATTTGTTGGAGTAGTAAAATAAATAAAATGTTTACTTTAAGGGTATAAATGTCAATTTAATATATCAGAGGGGAAAAAGCACCACTTTTAGAATAATTGAGGGGACTAATGTGCTTACCTAAATAATTGAGGGGGCAAAAGTGCTATAAGTATATAACTCAGGGGTAAAAATTGCCATTTTCCCTAAATTAAATGCATATAATGTATGATATAGTAATTCAGAGAAATGCATTATTTGTTGCAGGCTGTCAACCAGAGAGTAAATTTAATAAGTAAAAAAAAAAAAAAAAAAAAAAAAAAAAAAAAGTGATCAAAACTGTGTTTGTTTGGGTCCGTTTGTTTGTGTATGAGAGAATTGAAAGGTATGGAATTCGATATTATTAACTGGTTTGTTTGATCTGAACTCAAAATAAATGTATGTGTATGTAATAAAGTTCTTGAAAAGGTTATAATAGGACATGAGTACATGACTAAGGTTTGATTAGTGATGGACTAATTGATCCAAGATATGCTATTGGATCAATAACTTCTCATAAAATATATGTGGTAAGATAGTAAAAGAGATAATTGTAGTAATAGTGCTATTGAGTGGATGAATGTAAGAATGCTACAAAGAATTTGTCATAATAAAACATGATCTTGTAATACTTGGATAATGATAATTTATATACAAGAGGAACCCAACTATTCTAGCTAATTTTGTGGTGGGATGCCGGACCGGGTCATAACCTCGACGGTGGGCAACGGGGTTGGACCAAATCTGGCGGCTCCAGCTCCGGAGACAGGCTCCGATGTGGAACGGCGATCGCCCGAGGCCAGTCGCAGAGGTTGGGCACCGGGTCTCCGCTCCCGGGTCCAGCCACTTGACTCGGGTAGCCTCATCTGAGTCCCTTGTCTTGGGCCCTAGGTTTCTTTCGCTGGGTTCGGGTCATCTATCTTGGTCCATGTCATATTCTTGGGTCGCCTAGGCCATTTTCGTGGGTCTCGGGCTATGGCCTCATGAACTCAGGGACTTCAATTTTAGACCATTTTCAATATATCCATCAATTAGAATAGTCACTAGATGAGTTTTCAAATATAAGAATAGAAGAATCACATTATCAAAAAGATATAATATATCACAAAGGAACTTCGAATTGTTGGCCAATCAAAAAATAAAAATTCTATTTTTTTTAATGGTCATGCATAGCTCTCTCGACTCTCACATGGAACTATGGAAGCCCTTAGTCTCCACGAAGCTCTCGGTAAAGAACAAGGGAATATGACTTTAAAAACCGATGCTCAAACCATTGTCTTTGCTCTTTCAAGTTGTATATGGATAACAAAAAAAAAAATATTTGTTAAGAAGTCTACAAATATGGTTGCTCATATTGAACAAAGGTTTTATTCACGGCTGTAGTGTGGCTCGTGGGGCCCAGCCTACTTCCCTTTTTTTTTTTTTTTTTTTTTTTGTTGATGATACCCTTTTATTTTTTAAAGCAAATTTGCAGGAGGCGGAAGAGATCGAGAGATGCCTTCAGACCTATGAGTTGTTCTTAGTGTAAGTGGTAAATTACCATATATAAGTCAAATATTTCATTTAGTCGTAATACTGGCGAGGAAGTTAGGGAGGCTTTGGCTGAGGATTTGGGGGTCACCATGGCTGATGATTTTGGAAAGTATTTGGGCCTCCTCTGGGTTGTGCTAAGGAACAAGAGCGTTGTGTTTGCTTATATTGAATAGAAATTAGGTCACATGTTTGGCTCTTGGAACAGGCTATGCCCACATATTCCATAAGTATTTTTCTCTTACCCACCTCCTTTTGTGAAGCTTTGGAACGAATGATGAATATGTTCTGGTGGGTGGGTGGGTGGGTGGGTGGGGGCGAGGTGGTAGTAAGAGCACTCATTGGCTTTCATGGGATAAGTTGTGTCACCCCAAGAGCATCCACACTAGTGTATTTTTGTAATTATAAAATGATAATAAATAAAGAAATAATTATAATATGATTTTTTAAATGGGTGGATCCACACAAAACTTAAAAAAAAAAAAAAAAAAAAAAAAACCTTAAAACTATTGAGGATGAGGATTATTGGTATTGAATGAGATAGTGGAAGATATGTAGATTTTGAGATCTACAAAAAATTTATGAAAAAAAAAAATCAACTATTGAGATTGCTCTTAGAGACCGTTTGTTTCATGGAATGTTAGATTACCTTAGGAAATATTAGGGAGGGTTAGATTGCTAGGAATGTTAGATAACTGAGAATGTTAGATTCTTGTGTTTAGTTAAAATTGAGGTATGCAATATAATCATGTTTGGTTTAGGGTTATCTTTTATATACACACATTAGAATATCATTAACATATTTTCATATATTTTAATAAATTTTAAAATTAAAATATAAAAATAAGATAACAGTATTATATATAACTAGTATTTTCACCCGTGCGATGCACGAAATGGAATTGTTATAATATATTAAGAATATTTAAATTGATATATAATTATTTAAGAGTTAATTTCACCAGAGGTCGTTTATCTTTCCTGACAATTCCAAATTTAATTCTAGACTATAGTTATTAATTATTACAATTTATTCTATGTTACAACTCTTACGTTAATATTCTTACTATTATTATTAACACTTAATTACTTTTAGATATTATTATTACCACTTATATTATTATTATTATTATTATTAGTTTCTTTTCAAGTACTGTTAGTATATAATGGTCGTGAGGCACAATAATAATATAACCATAATTAAATATTCTTGTATTGTATTCTGGAGTTCATGCCATTTTTGATCCTAGACTTATTGAGGCATTGACACTTTTCATCCTCCATAGTAAAAATTGCCACTTAGTAGACACTGTTATTGGTCGTTGGACAGTTTTGATCCTCCGTCAATGAAGTCGTTTGTTGACCGTGAATTAGAAGGGTTTTTCTGTCTTTTTATGTCTTATTCTTCTAATCTTGTTTAGACCAGCGCTGCTGTGACTCCTGTGAGGCGAGATGGCGAGACTTGGAGACTAAGTAGTAACCGTCGGTAGTGAGTAGCAGCGAGGTTCTTCTCCGGCGAGTTGTGGGTACGGCGGCGAGCATACGAGGCAGTAACTCCTTCCGACGACGGACCAGTAAGGCAGATCTGGCGGTGCAGCAACAGATCCAGCGAGGTTGGGGCCTTCACCGGTGGTTTTTGGTTCCGGCGAAGCAGAGAGGGCAGCAGGTCGGCGAACCCTCCTATGGTAAATAGCAGCTGTAGTTGTAGATGGCGTGATGTAGAATTTGCACCTGTAAGTCCCCCCTTCCATATTGACCATAAATATCCTTCCCATCTCTCTCTCTCTCTCTCTCTCTCTCTCTCTCTGACCACAACTACTTGGTGCACAACCTCAAAAACTCTGTTATTCTACCTGAAATTCATTGAAGTTTCAAGCTGAAAATGTGGAATCCGTCGCTCCCAAAAAATCGCATTGTCTGAGGTGTTGGAATGGCCGGTGTTGACTTCCTGGCTGCTGTAGCTTCATTCCCCAACCTGGATGATAAAATTCGGAGCACCAGCTTTGAGGTTCAAGGAGGTAGTAACACTGGCAATGCTTTGATAAAACCAGGATGATAAAATTCGTCTTGATCTTAATCCAAGGATCATATCTAAGTTGCTGATGACTCGCATGGCGAAAGAATACTTGATGAGCTTGAAAGGGATGGTGTTGATACATTTTTTAAGGTGGTGTCCAACGGAGGAAACTCACCATTCACATATGTCATTGTTGACAACCAAAAAAAAAAAAAAAAAAAACTCGCACGTGCATTTTCACTCCAGTATATCCACCCATGATATCTGAGGGTCTACATACCCAAATCAAAATTGTCTTTAGCGCTTGGAGTAAATATTGTCTACTTAGATGGAAGGCTGCATGAGACTGCTTTGATTGTAGTGCAGGAGGCAAAGAGTAGGGGCATACTATTATAGTTGATGCAGAAAGGTTAAGGGAGGGGTTGGGTGATATTCCTGACTTTGCTAGTTATGTTGTATGCTCGACAAAATTTCCACCGGCATGGACTAACGCCCTTTTCTATTCCAACTGCACTTGTTTCCATTATCTTGAGATTGATGTCAAATGTAAAATTCGTGATTGTTAGTTGGGTGAAGATAGTTTCTTAATGTTAGAAAGGACTGAAGCGGATAACCTCAGTTTGAAGAAATGGATGTAGCAGTGACCAATGGATGGAGAAATACAAGGTTTAGAACATAAAAAGACAGAAAAACTCTTATAATTCACGGTCAACAAACGGCGTCATTGACAGAGGATCAAAACTGGCCAACGATCAATAACAGTGGCTACTAAGTGGCAATTTTTATTATGGAGGATGAAAAGTGTCAATGCCCAAATAAGTCTAATAAGTCTAGGATCAAAAATGGCATTAACTCTTGTATTCCGTGAGTCACAATAATAATATAACAATAATTAAATATTGTTCAATTCTATATTCTTCTAGGATTTCTATAACTATCATTAATTATTACCAAATTTACCATAATTAAATAATTTGACCAATTATAAAGAAAGATTATTAAATAATGCACGGGACAATTGTTTAATTAAAAATTTTAAAAATTTATTAATAAAACATAAGGTTCTCATAGTTTTTTCTTAGAAACTCTTTAATAAAGTATTTTTGTTAGAAATTGGTGGGCCAAACCGCCTACGGCAGTTTGCGATGGATAGATCTCGAAAAAATACGCGATTTCAAAAAAATATTTGTCCAAAACGGACAACGGAGTCAAAAGTTATGCCTTTCCGAACTTTTGACACTTTGCAACTTAAAAGTATAAAAATAAAAACTAAAGCCCGGTTTAGCCGGCGAGGCGGCCGATTCCGGCCTTCCTCGCCGCGGCCAGCGACACGATTTTTTCAACACTGATATATAAAATAGATATAGATTAGAATAGGAATAGTATTACACAATTTTATAATATTACAATAAAATTTTAACCCAGAATTATTGTAGAAATCAATATATTTTATTAGGAAGAGAGATTTTTTAGGAATTGGGCAGGAAGTTAAAATTTCAGGATTTTGTTTTTATATATAGTTAGATTGTATTAAACTATTTTATAATATTAGAATAGAATTTTAATGCAGAATTATTGTACGAATGGAAAAGTAGAAATCAATATATTTTATTAGGAAGAGATATTTTTTATGAATTGGGCGGGAAGTTAAAATTTCAGGATTTTGTTTTTATATATAATATAGGTTGTATTACACTATTTTATAATATTAGAATAGAATTTTAACGCAGAATTATTGTACGAATGGGAAAGTAGAAATCAATATATTTTATTAGGAAGAGAGATTTTATAGAAATTGGGCGGGAAGTTAAAATTTCAGGATTTTGTTTTTATATATAGTATAGATTACATGATTTTAAAATTGACAGGATAATAGGCCTGGCACCCGACCCGGATCACAAATGGGCATTGACTCAGCATGTGGGCATTGACTCAGCATCACATGGGAACCCAACGGGCATAACTCCAACGGTCAGGAATTCCAACAGGTGCCGTTGTTACTACCATTGAAGCCAGCATTGAAGCCCCCATTGATGAGAGAGAATTAAAGGCCAGGCTCCCACTTATGTCCCATGTTGTTACCGTTAGGACTCTAAGTATAAATAGGGCTCTCCTCATCTGGTAGGGGACACACTGTACTTTCTATACTGAGACAAAAGCAATACAACTATTGTTACCTTGTCACATCATTTGTTATTCCAATATTACAACCGGTAACGTTTTTACCGTCATTAGTGCTTTCATTGAGAGCCTGAGTCCAATACTCAAGCAGGCTACAACACTACTCTTTTTCTCTTTCAACAGCAAGCCTGAAAGAATGGCGTCCCGCAGCTCCCACGGTTCTCGCAACGTGAACAATGGCAATGCCTCAGGTGACTTCCGGGACCAACTCACCAACAATCGCGGAGGGGACCTCCGAGAACAGCTCAACAACGGGAGGCCCGGGGACCTTCGAGACCAACTCAACAATGGAGGGGTAAACCAAGCCGTGAACGGGAGGCCCGGGGACCTTCGAGACCAACTCAACAATGGGGGGGTGAACCAAGCCGTGAACCTCCAGGCGACCGCCGATATCATTCAGCAAGCAGTGACGGCGGCGCTAAATCAGGTGGCGGTGGGACTGCAAGGCCAAGTGCCCACGCCGCGGCCCCAGCAAATAGGGGTAGAGACCCAAAGAAGTGGACCGGCCAGACGACAACCAGGCCCTTCCCAATCTGCGCCAGAACGATTGGGACAGAGGGCGCCCGTGCGGCAAAGATTAGGATCACGGGCCGAGGGGTCCTCTACCAGAGGCCCTCGCCAACACGAGAACAAACAAGCCGAGAGATCACCCACAGAGGAGGTGGGCGAGTCTCGGGAGCCGACCCCACGCCGACACGTTGATGAGTCGGCCCTACGTCGACACTTGGAGGAGCGACGCGTCGATGAGCCGGCTCTGCGTCGGCACTCGGCGGAGAAGCGACGCGCTGATGAGCGGGTCTCACACCGACACTTGAATGGACGGAACGTCGAGGAACCCGCTCCGCGTCGACACTCAGATAGACAGCACGTCGATGAACTAGCTCCACGCCGACACATGGAGGAGCGGCAGCCGGCCCCGCGTCGGCACCCTGATGAGTCGGCCCTGGTCGAGAAGCTGCAGAGAAGAATCGAGGAGTTAGCAAGAAGGGTGGAGGCACGGGAGCAGTCGCCGGAACCTGAGGTACGGATGGCAGCACCATTCTCCCCTAGCATCATGGACGTACCTTTGCCGAAGGACTTTAGGTTGCCCGCCATCAAGGAGTACACGGGGGCCACTGACCCACGTGTCCACATGACGAGGTACAAGGCTGCTATGGTAATGATCGGGGCAGGGGACGCCATCATGTGCCGAGCGTTCTTGTCCACACTGGATGGAGCGGCCCAAGACTGGTTTAACACCATCCCAGATGGGTCGATCCAAAACTTTGGGGAGTTGTCCAAGAGCTTCCTAACATACTTCTCCGGTAGCATACATCGCAAGAAACCCTTCTCTCACCTCTGTGTAGTGAAGCAAGATAGAGGCGAGAGCCTCAAACACTTCCTGATCAAATGGAAAAAGGAAGTCAATAATGTCTACGACTTCGACTCCAAGGCGGCGATCCCGATATTTATCCATGCCTTAAGATCAGGGTATTTCCACAAGCAGTTGAACGCTCACCACCCCCGCTCTTACGAAGATCTAATGAGGACGGCTAGCCGCTATGCCGAAGCAGAGGACGTCGACAGGAAGAAGAAGGACGAAGAGGATGGTAGGAAAGATGGGAAGCCTGGGAAAGCTGGTTCGCCCGGCCAGGCACCACTCTCGAACCACCCGACCGCAGGGAAAGGCCGAGACCACGAACGGCCTCGCCTGGTCCCCTTGCGTAATTTGACTCCTCTTACCCATCCCGTCAGTGTCATTCTAAAGCAAGCTGAGGAGATGGGAATGGTAGAATTCCCCGAGGAGTGCATGAAGGTCTCCCCAAAGGCAGACCAAACAAAGTACTGCAGGTTTCATAGGCATGCCGGACACGACACGGATGAGTGTCACGTTTTGAAGAGACAAATAGAAGACCTCATCCAGCAGGGCTACTTCCGACATTTCGTCAAGCGATCCAAGCAGCAGCAACAGCCGTAACACAATCCACCAAAAAATGTCTGGAGGAATGAGGATGGCACCGAGCCGTCCACCTCAAACGCCAAAAAAAGAGACCACGACCAAATATCTGAGCAGAGTGATAGCGAGAAAGAAACCGAGGTGGCGCCCAGACGACAAAAGAAGCACACCATACACTTTATCTATGGTGGACCTGCAGGGGGCGACACGCCCGCGGAAAGAAAGAAGTGGAGCCGGCAGCGATACGTGGGAGAAGTGGCGAGTCTTCCCAGAGAAAAGAAACAGAGACAGGAGGCCATCACCTTCTCTGATGATGACCTCCCAGAGGGCCCGTTACCCCATCGTGACGCCCTGGAAATTGAGATGGACGTCAATGATGTCATTATCCGCCGCATCTTAGTCGACACGGGAAGCTCAGTCAATGTGATGTATTACGATGCCTTCACCAAGTTAGGGATACTTAGGAACCAGCTCAAAGAAGTACGTACCCCACTCTCTGGATTTACGGGTGATTCAGTGGAGACGGAGGGGTCAGTGGTCTTACCAGTGGAGATAGGCACGAGCCCTAACATTCGCAAACTTGACTTGGAATTCATCGTGGTAAAACTCACTTGCGCGCACAACATCATATTGGGGAGACCAGCACTGGAGAACCTCAAGGCCATAGTGTCGGTGGAACACTTGTGTATGAAGTTCCCCACTCTGAGCGGGATAGGGGTCGTCAGAGGAGACCAGCGAGCGGCCCGAAGTTGCTACGTTAAAGCATGCAAAAAGATTGGCAGAAATGATCTATAAGTCCACACCATCTGTAAGGATGACCGATCGGGTATGGAGCTAGGAACATTTGATTAAGTATTTTCCATAATATTCTAGTAGTCGTTTGGAACTGGTGTTTGGAAATCGCGGTCCGCCCGCTTTGCATTCTGAAATCTTTTGGAAAAATATCTCGTGCTTGCGGTCCGCCCATGTTGTTTCAAAAAAAAAAGAAAAAAAAAAATGGCTGAGGGTGCGCCTCAGCCAAGGCCGAGGCCGCGCCTCGGCCACATGGCTGAGGCGCACGCCACGGCCCCGAAAAAAAAAAAAAAAAAAAAAAAAAAAAAAAAAAAAAAAAGAAAACGATCGGACGAGGCTACGCCTAGGCCGCGATCAGCCGAAGCGCACGCCTTGGCCACGATCGGTCGAGGCGACGCCTCGGCCGCGATCAGCCGAAGCGCACGCCTTGGCCACGATCGGTCGAGGCCACGCCTCGGCCACGATCGGTCGAGGCGACGCCTCGGCCACGATCGTTCGAGGCGACGCCTCGGCCACGATCGGTCGAGGCGACGCCTCGGCCACGATAAGTCGAGGCGACGCCTCAGCCACGGTCGGTCGAGGCGACGCCTCGGCCACGATAGGTCGAGGCGACGCCTCGGCCATGGTCAGCCGAGGCGCACGCCTCGGCCACGGTCGGTCGAGGCGACGCCTCGGCCACGATCGGTCGAGGCGACGCCTCGGCCACGGTCGCCTCGGCCACGATCGGTCGAGGCGACGCCTCGGCCACGGTCGGCCACAATCGGTCGAGGCGACGCCTCGGCCACGGTCAGCCGAGGCGCACGCCTCGGCCACGATTGGTCGAGGCGCACGCCTCGGCCACGATCAGTCGAGGCGACGCCTCGGCCACGCTCGGTTGAGGCGATGCCTCGGCCGGAGGCACGCACCTCGGCCAGCCTAAGCCGCAGCCCGTCTCGGCCAGCATAAAAAAAAAAAAAAAAAAATTCATGTGTGATTTGGAAAATAAAATCACATACTCGGGATCAATCGGGATTCTCCACGATATCAAGCAAATTCAGCTTTACTCCCAAGTCAACTCAAACACATCCGTTGCCTCAGGAGTAGGGGGGACTGGTGACAGGATAATAGGCCTGGCACCCGACCCGGATCACAAATGGGCATTGACTCAGCATGTGGGCATTGACTCAGCATCACATGGGAACCCAACGGGCATAACTCCAACGGTCAGGAATTCCAACAGGTGCCGTTGTTACTACCATTGAAGCCAGCATTGAAGCCCCCATTGATGAGAGAGAATTAAAGGCCAGGCTCCCACTTATGTCCCATGTTGTTACCGTTAGGACTCTAAGTATAAATAGGGCTCTCCTCATCTGGTAGGGGACACACTGTACTTTCTATACTGAGACAAAAGCAATACAACTATTGTTACATCTATTGTTACCTTGTCACATCATTTGTTATTCCAATATTACAACCGGTAACGTTTTTACCGTCAAAAATATTAACTAAAATCTTAAACTTGAAAAATAAAATTATTTTATATTTAACGTAATAAAAATAAAAAAAATATATAAAATTACAAAAATAATTATATATATATGTATATATATATATATATATATATATATATATATATATATATATATATATATATATAATAAGCTAACATAAAATATATATTTTTAAATAATTAGAATTAAAATGGCAAAATTTATAAATATCCAAGGTTATAAATAACCTAAGAAAGGGAAGGGAATCACATTCCCTAGAAAATCTTATATGGAAGGAATGTTCAATTCCTTGGAAATGTTATATATTCCCTAAGATTATATAAACCAAACATAGCAATGTCACATTCTTTTGGTTATGTTATATAACATGAACCAAACGGAGTCGTTATGCCGTGCATCCATGTGCACCATGCATGGTGCACACGGATGCAAAAACGACGTCGTTTTGACGTCGACTTAAAAAAAATAAAAATTCAAAATTGCATAACTATACATCCAGAATTGCATAACTAAACATCCAGAATTGCATAACTAAACATCCATAACTTCATTACTATACATCCAGAATTGCATAACTACACATCCATAACTTCATAACTATAAATTCAGAATTGCATAACTAAACATCCATAACTTCATAACTATAAATTCAGAATTGCATAACTTCATAACTATACATTCATAATTGCATAACTACACATCCATAATTTCATAACTATAAATCCAGAATTACATAATTATACATCCATAATTTCATAACTTACATTCAGAAATTATGCACAACATAATGTTGTTGATGAGAATCAAAATTGATTTTTTTTTTTAAAATTGGACGCACGTTTTTAGTCAAAACGACGTCGTTTTTGCATCCGTGTGCACCATGATTTGCCAACCAAATGCCCCTTAGTGTTGTGATGATTTGGGCCGAATTTCATATAGGCTTCCTATTGACACAGAATTTCACCAATGTATTATGGGCTTTGGGCAACCAATGCAACGGGCTTTAGGGCTCCATATATGAGCAAACTGGAGGCTATGGAGTAGAATACTTTCCACTACGGAATCATCACATTTTTATATCAGATATCATAATTCATAAAATCATAAATAAAGTTTTTATATACATAGGGCAGTATCAAATAAGAAGAACATCCTCATGTAAAAAGTGTAAACTGATCTCAACATTTTGTCAAAGTTAATCAATAGTTGAGGATTTTAGTAAAAAAAAAAAAAAAAGTGTCAAAGCTTATAATTATTAAAAAATTTTAAGATAAAAGTATTGCAAACTTAAAATTTTAGTAATGATAAGTCATTTTCTTTCATCTTCATGTACAAACACTCAATTGTTTTATAAGGAAAGAAAGCATAGTATTTTTCTTTCGTCAGACCACGAGTTGTTCTTAGCATGTCCTAATTGTAGGAGACACTTTTAATCTCATACCATTCTCATATTAGTCCCCGTTCGCACCAGGCTGGCCCAATTAAGGGACAAAGTGCTAGCCAGATTGATTTTTCCATACAAGAGGGGGTTCGAACTCTCGACCTCTCTTGAGGGACGAGAGTGCACGGCCACTCACGCTATTGCATAGCATTCTTTTAACACTAACTAGTATTTTCACCCGTGCGATGCACGGAATGGAATTGTTGTAATATATTAAGAATATTTAAATCTATATATAATTATTTAAGAGTTGATTTCACCAGAGGTCGTTTATCTTTCCTGACAATTCCAAATTTAATTCTAGACTATAGTTATTAATTATTACAATTTATTCTATGTTACAACTCTTACGTTAATATTCTTACTATTATTATTAACACTTAATTACTTTTAGATTTATTATTACCACTTATATTATTATTATTATTATTATTATTATTATTATTATTATTATTATTATTATTATTATTATTATTATTATTAGTTTCTTTTCAAGTACTGTTAGTATATAATGGTCGTGAGGCACAATAATAATATAACCATAATTAAATATTCTTGTATTGTATTCCAGAGTTAATGCCATTTTTGATCCTAGACTTATTGAGGCATTGACACTTTTCATCCTTCATAATAAAAATTGCCACTTAGTAGACACTGTTATTGGTCGTTGGACAGTTTTGATCCTCCGTCAATGAAGTCGTTTGTTGACCGTGAATTAGAAGAGTTTTTCTGTCTTTTTATGTCTTATTCTTTTAATCTTGTTTAGACCAGCGCTGCTATGACTCCTGTGAGGCGAGATGGCGAGACTTGGCGGCTAAGTAGTAACCGTCGGTAGTGAGTAGCAGCGAGGTTCTTCTCCGGCGAGTTGTGGGTACGGCGGCGAGCATACGAGGCAGTAACTCCTTCCGGCGACGGACCAATAAGGCAGATCTGGCAGTGCAGCAATAGATCTGGCGAGGTTGGGGCCTTCACCGGTGGTTTTTGGTTCCGGTGAAGCAGAGAGGGCAGCAGGTCGGTGAACCCTCCTATGGTAAATAGCAGTTGTAGTTGTAGATGGCGTGATGTAGAATTTGCACCTGTAAGTCCTCCCTTCCATATTGACCACAAATATCCTTCCCATCTCTCTCTCTCTCTCTCTCTCTCTCTCTCTCTCTCTCTCTCTCTCTCTGACCACAACTACTTGGTGCACAACCTCAAAAACTCTGTTATTCTACCTGAAATTCATTGAAGTTTCAAGCTGAAAATGTGAAATCTGCCGCTCCCAAAAAATCGCATTGTCTGAGGTGTTGGAATGGCCGGTGTTGACTTCCTGGCTGCTGTAGCTTCATTCCCCAACCCGGATGATAAAATTCGGAGCACCAGCTTTGAGGTTCAAGGAGGTGGTAACACTGGCAATGCTTTGATAAAACCCGGATGATAAAATCCGTCTTGGTCTTAATCCAAGGATCATATCTAAGGTTGCTGATGACTCGCATGACGAAAGAATACTTGATGAGCTTGAAAGGGATGGTGTTGATACATCTTTTATGGTGGTGTCCAAAGGAGGAAACTCACCATTCACACATGTCATTGTTGACAACCAAAAAAAAAACTTGCACGTGCATTTTCACTCCAGGATATCCACCCATGATATCTGAGGGTCTACATACCCAAATCAAAATTGTCTTCAACGCTTGGAGTAAATATTGTCTACTTAGATGGAAGGCTGCATGAGACTGCTTTGATTGTAGTGCAGGAGGCAAAGAGTAGGGGCATACCTATTATAGTTGATGCAGAAAGGTTAAGGGAGGGGTTGGGTGATATTCCTGACTTTGCTAGTTATGTTGTATGCTCGACAAAATTTTCACAGGCATGGACTAACGCCCTTTCTATTCCAACTGCACTTGTTTCTATTATCTTGAGATTGATGTCAAATGTAAAATTCGTGATTGTTAGTTGGGTGAAGATGGTTTCTTAATGTTAGAAAGGACTAAAGCGGATAACCTCAGTTTGAAGAAATGGATCTAGCAGTGACCAATGGATGGAGAAATACAAGGATTAGAATATAAAAAGCCAAAAAAACCCTTCTAATTCACGGTCAACAAACGGCGTCATTGACGGAGGATCAAAACTGTCCAACGATCAATAACAGTGGCTACTAAGTGACAATTTTTATTATGGAGGATGAAAAGTGTCAATACCCCAATAAGTCTAGGACAAAAAATGGCATTAACTCTTGTATTCCGTGAGTCACAATAATAATATAACAATAATTAAATATTGTTCAATTCTATATTCTTCTAAGATTTATATTACCATCATTAATTATTTCCAAGTTTACCATAATAAAATAATTTGACCAATTATAAAAAAAGATTATTAAATAATGCACGAGACAATTGTTTAATTAAAAATTTTAAAAATTCATTAATAAAACATAAGATTCTCATAGTTTTTTCTTAGAAACTATTTAATAAATTATTTTTTTTTAGAAATTGGTGGGCCAAACCGCCTACGGAAATTTGCGGTGGATAGATCTCAAAAAAATACACGATTTCAAAAAAACATTTGTCCAAAACGGACAACGGAGTCAAAAGTTATGCCGTGCCGAACTTTTGACACTTTACAAATTAAAAAAAAAAAAATTAAAGGACGGTTCAGCCGGCGAGGCGGCAGCTGAGGGGGCCGATTCCTGCCTTCCTAGCCGCGGCCAGCGACACGATTTTTGCAACACTGATATATAAAATAGATATTGATTAGAATAGGAATAGTATTACACAATTTTATAATATTACAATAAAATTTTAACCAAGAATTATTGTAGAAATAAATATATTTTATTAGGAAGAGATGTTTTAGGAATTGGGCGGGAAGTTAAAATTTCAGGATTTTGTTTTTTATATATAGTATAGATAGATTGTATTACACTATTTTATAATATTTGAATAAAATTTTAACGCAGAATTACTGTACGAATGTGAAAGTAGAAATCAATATATTTTATTAGGAAGAGAGATGTTTTAGGAATAGGGCGGGAAGTTAAAATTTAAGGATTTTGTTTTATATATATAGTATAGATAGATTGTATTACACTATTTTATAATATTTGAATAAAATTTTAACGCAGAATTACTGTACGAATGTGAAAGTAGAAATCAATATATTTTATTAGGAAGAGAGATGTTTTAGGAATTGGGCGGGAAGTTAAAATTTAAGGATTTTGTTTTTTTATATATAGTATAGATAGATTGTATTACACTATTTTATAATATTAGAATAAAATTTTAACGCAGATTTACTGTACGAATGTGAAAGTAGAAATTAATATATTTTATTAGGAAGAGAGATTTTTTAGGAATTGGGCGGGAAGTTAAAATTTCAGGATTTTTTTTTTATATATACTATAGATTCTCCATCTTTCTTCTTCCATATTCACACTTAAGCTCATTTTCTTAGTCTAAATCCTAGTTATCAAACCTAATCCCTGTTATTGAGCTAATTTAAAATTAAACTCGGTTAGGTTGACCGAATAGGGGGTGAGTGGGTGAAACATTATTCTCATACCTAAACGTCATGAGTTAATATCTACACAGTCAAGCATGTCACACAAAGTCTTTGCAAGCTAGGCGATTTACCTCTCATGTGTAGTTTACAAGCTATTACACAAAAACAAGGTTTACTAGTACACACATTCGGATAATAACTACAAGTTTCTCTCCTCATCTAAAAATAATAATAATATTTGAACTCTATTTTTGGTTCCTTAATTTAGTTAGTTATTGTTTCGTTTTAATAGGTGACATGGTTTAATTTATGTACAGTTAAGACGTCATTAGCCCCATAATTTGCAGTTGTTAATGACTTGCCATGGTTTTATTCATCAATTTACTTGAATTGTCTACAAGAGGAAGCAATCAACTTCAGTTCAACAAAACTTGAAACCTCAGTAAAATCCATGACTACTTCTTATGCAGTTGAAAAGGACTAGACCAAAATGTACATTTTTATTGTAATTTATTCACCAAAATGCAATAAATTACTTATACCCTCTAGCCAAGCTAACTAAATATTTGGCAACACTCAATTATTTGATTAGTTTGGTGTGTGTGAAGTTTGACCATTATAAGACACCAACCCATCAAATAATAATGAAAAGATTCCCTTTTAATTGGAAATCAAAATTAGTATACTTGACTGTTGCATCCTAGACTAGATACTGACGAGAATTTGAGTTAGTATATAAGGTTTTACTTAAATTTACAATCACGAACTAACATTTATGGTCTGAGTTCTTATCGGTACTAAATCACACCAGCAAGTTGATTCGTAGAAAACTTTCTCACTTATGAACTAGTTAATTTTTGTAATGTAATTAGGACATGGATTCGTACCACCAATTCAGTCACATTATGCAAATTAAACTTATATAGTTTTAAGTCAATCAACTTTTATACATTTTCAATCAAAAACTTCAAATTTAGTTTTATTTTTATTATTATTACTTATTGCATTGGGTCGTGCCCACGTAATTTAATTCTTATTAGCTCAGTGAATCAAAACTCTTTAAGTAATTAAACATTCAACTTTAGTGCTTTATAGTATTAGTAGTATGCTTATCATATCAAATGTCCCAATTTGTTAGGTTACAAATTAGTCAACTTTGATATTTAACTTTTGAAAACCTTTTTTTTTTATTTATCACAATGAATAATTACCAAACATGGTAATATTTTTGGTCATCGAATTATTAAAAGCCGTAAGTTAATTTTTAAACTCGATTATCAATTTTAAAGTTAGAGAATAATAATAATAATAATAATAATAATAATAATAATAATAATAATAATAATAATAATAATAATAATAATAATAATAATAATAATAGTCTAGTTTTTTATACCAAATCTTATATCATGACCATTCATATTTATTGTTTTTGGGGAGGGGATACCCGGAGGAAAAACAAAACAAGGGAGAGACTACACCCCTACTATTAAACAACTCCCAAGATATCGTCTCTCACAATTTCTAAGCATCCAAAAGGAGGTTTCGTGAACACCCGTCAATTTTCTCTTCCTCCCGCCAATTAGCATCATAATTTTGTTTGCGAAAAACATGGAAGATTTTTCCTTTAATGTCATTACCATTCGTATTTATTAACTACATATAAATTGATAATGGTTTTGATTGTATATAATTTAATACACAACATTAAGTTACATGACCTTATGAAACATGTTGAAAGTAAAGACAAGACACTCGATTCATATATGAGAATGAATTAGGACATAGCTAAGATGTATTTAGTGTTAATTATTCAATTGATTAAGACTAAATTGTATCATAATGAAGAACACAAGGGGCGGCCGGTTTAAACCGGGAATGTATGCAAAGTGACAATGAAGTATTGAAAATCCTACACAAAATGTACAAAAACATTCAGTCATCAATGTATAATCCAAAATTATGAATAAACAAACATTCGAACGATACTCGAATAAACTCTAGTTACAAACTAAATAAGAGTTAAATAAAATACACAAAAAAAAAAAAAAAGGTGCAAAAATAAATCGTCTTTTGTTTTTCTTGTTGGATATGGTGGGAATAAAATTATACCAATCTAAATAAATCTAGTTTAAATAGCACTGACACCGTCTCCAAAAAGAAGTAGTTGAATTCTTTAATTTATAAAAAAACTTGCAAATGTTTTGTGATCTTAGTCGCCAAAGGATCACACGGTTATGTTGTACATTGTTGACCAACTTAAACTGAAAAAGAAGTAATTGAATTCTTGATGTAAAAGCCTAGAAATCTGTCTTGTGACCCTAGTGGATAAAGGACTACAAGTCTATGTTACATATAGCGGACCGGTTCAAAGCGATAATGCCACCCTATGTTACCAGCAAATTACCTGACTAACTCATCATCAATACTACCATTGAATTAAGAGTAGTATTGTTCAAATGTGGGGCATTCCTAGAATCGAACTCGGGTGTTCAAAATAATGAGATCTTTGTGCCAATGTAGAATAAGGTATTGCTACATACACAGGCTTAGCTCGTTTAGTAAGTAGTATTCGAGAGAAGATTAGAAGATCAAGAAGAATAGTGTATTGCCATCTATTCAGCATAGGCATTTGGGCAAATTATTGTGGACCATGAATATCAGGTACATTTCTAATATATTAAAAGTACATTATTTTTGTATTGAAGGTACATTATTTTTGTACTGAATGTACATTATATAAAATAATGTACCCTTAGTAAATTAAAAATGTACTTTCAAAAATGTACTTTATATACATAAATAATGTACCCTTAATATATTAATAATGTACCTTTTATTTATGCTCCACACAATTGTATGAACCATGGTCCATGCAATAATGATTGAGGCATTCCTCGTCTCAATAATTTGTTTTTCTTTGCCAACTCTACCTTAATTCAATATTGAGGTATTAATAATTAAAATAAATATTTTAAGGGAAAATGACACTTTTTTCCCCTGAGTTATATACTTATAGTACTTTTTCCCCCTGAATTATTTAAGTGGTTCTTTTTCCCCCTGAAATGTTAAATGGACATATTTACCCTTAAAATAAATATTTAAAATAAATAATTCATTTATTTTTCTTCTCCAACAAATTATTACTATAATTTGGTTCAAACCAAACAGATACTATAGCAACCAAACCAAAATATTCCAATTACAATTTATAATCAAAACGCGATATTTAGAGTTTATTAAAATCGCGAACCGGAATGGCCGATTCATGTTCCGAACTGAAAAAATAAAATACATTTATTGTTGAATTTAGACTATTTTAAAACAAAAAATAAAATTTTAAAATAAAGACGGTTCAAAATCGCGAATCGGATCCGGAACCGCCGGTTCATGGTTCATGATCCAGTTTTTTTTTTTTTTAAGTCTTAAATTTAATAAATTGAAATCCAAATATTGGGTTCTAGATCTGAATCATAACCGAAAGCTTTTAATTCGATTGCTATAGTGTCTGGTTCAGTTCGAACCGAACCGTTGTAATCGCTACATATACGCAATAATTAGTTGGAGAAGTAAAATAAATAAAATGTTTACTTTAAGGGTAGAAATGTCATTTTTATATATTAAGGGGAAAAACCACCACTTTTAAAATAATTGAGGGGACTAATGTACTTACATAAATAATTGAGGGGGAGAAAGTGCTATAAATATATAACTTAGGGGGGGAAAGTGTCATTTTCCCATATTTTAATCTATCACTTTAGAAGTTTTTATTATGATTTCCGTCAATATCGGCGAACAAAATGTTCTTGATATCTATTGTGAACAACCCGTGCACATCAAAATAATATTTTATTTAAATATTAATATTACACAAAACACAAATCATATCTATTATTTTTAGGCTTATGTTATATTCATCTTTTAAAATTAATTAGTACTACGACTCTGATAACTACGGAGTACTTCTTTACTTGTCCTAATGCACTATCTCTGCCTTGTCCTAACTTTTTATGCACGGTGATCTGAAGCGACGAAGGGAGGGTAACGAGGAAGGGGATGTAGTCATGATCGAGCACTCAAAAAACTCGGGTCCGGTGGGTCTGGCAGTCCAGGCTCGCCCCACGCAATGAGCATCTTGAGCTGGAACTGCCGGGGGTTGGGGGGCGACCAGACAGTTCAGGAATTGCTGGGTCTCGTATCCAGCCAGCAACCCAGCTTCGTTTTCCTTATGGAAACGAAAGCTATGAAGACACATGTGGAACGAATAAAACTACGCATGGGATTTGAAGGTCTGCTATGCGTGGAACGAAATGGCATGGGCGGTGGCTTAGCCCTGTTTTGGAGGGATGCGGCTATGGCCACATTACTCTCTTATTCTGCAAATCACATCGATGTAAGTGTTTCTTTACCGGAGACTCCAGAATGGCGCCTAACTTGTTTTTACGGGGAATCGGACCAAAATAGATGACAAGAATCTTGGGACCTCCTCCGCGAGCTCAGTGATCGTTCAATTCTGCCATGGGTCACCATAGGCGACTTTAACGATATCACATGCCAGTCAGAGAAACGGGGGCCTCATTCTCAGCCCACGAATCTCATTGAGGGTTTTAATGATGCGCTTATGGATTGTCAGTTATTTGATTTGGGCATGGAGGGAAGTAGGTTCACCTGGGAAAGAGGTCGCGGTACAGATGCATGGGTCGAAGAACGCCTCGACAGAGCAGTGGCTACTCACGGATGGTTCGACATTTATGATTCGGCTATTGTTCGCAACTTACTCACAATGGAATCTGATCACAACGCCATCCTTCTTGATGTGGAATCGAGAACCTTCCGTCGGGCGAAGAAACGGTTCAGATTTGAATCTGCTTGGTTACAAGATGAGGGTTGTCACAAGGCAGTGGATCAAGTTTGGCGATCGACGTTGGGGATGAATTTTCAAGAGCGGATCACGGAGTGTGGACGTTATCTGGGCAAATGGGGGGATGATTATTTTCGGCGTAATGGTAAACAAATCAAATTCCTTAGGAGCAGATTGGAAAAGTTGAGAGACTCGCGGCAACAACAGGATGTGGCAGATTATATTGAAGCCGAGGGGACACTACAGGGGTTGCTACGACAAGAAGAAGTTTACTGGAAGCAACGGGCGAAACAACTTTGGCTCAAGCACGGAGACCTTAATACGAAATATTTCCACAAATCGGCCTCGGCCAGACGTCGCAGGAACCAATTACAACGCATTAAGAACCCTGAGGATCAGTGGCTTGAAGGCACGGACTTAAATGGTGAAGTGATGCGGTATTATTCAGTCTTCAGGCATCAATGCAGACATCTTTAACCACGTCCCGAGTCGAGTCTCACCTGAGATGAACGCTACACTTGCGCTACCCTTTACCATCATGGAAATTAAAGAAGCTTTGTTTTCAATGGCACCGGAAAAGGCGCCGAGTCCAGATGGTATGTCTCCCGCTTTCTATCAGCATTTCTGGCCTATTTTGGGTCATGATTTGTTTATTTTTATCACTCATTGTTTGTTGGATCGAACACTACCACCGGGTCTGAATGACTCGAACATTGTCCTTATCCCAAAGAAAAAGTTCCCCGAGAAAGTCTCTGATCTTCGCCCAATCGCCCTTTGCAATGTAGTGTACAAGGTTCTTGCCAAAGCCTTAGCAAACCGTATGAAAAGCTTACTTCACAGTGTGGTGTCGGAGTCGCAAAGTGCTTTTGTCCCCGACCGTCTACTGACTGATAACATTATTGTAGCCGGGGAGGTGGGTCACTATCTAAAGAGGAAGACCAGTGGGGCTATGGGTTGGACTGCGTTGAAACTCGATATGGCCAAGGCCTACGACCGAATGGAATGGGGATTCCTGGAAGGTATGCTCACAGCACTGGGCTTTGACAGGAATTGGACTCACCTACTCATGATGGGGGTCAAATCAGTGGTCTATAATATCCAGGTAAATGGCGAGATTGTGGGTACTATTTCCCCGACACGTGGCATTCGGCAGGGAAATCCCATATCTCCATATCTGTTCATCCTTTGTGCTGAGGGGCTGTCTGTGTTGTTGCAACAGGCTGAGAGGCAAGGTGACATTCATGGTATTCGTATTGCTCGGGGAGCACCGGCGGTGACACATTTGTTCTTCGCCGACGATAGTCTTCTTTTCTTCAGGGCCACGAGTACGGAAGCTCAGAAAATCAGAAACTGCCTCGACACCTACAGTGCTGCATCAGGCCAGGTAATCAACTATGAAAAATCAAGTATTATTTTCAGCATCAATACCACTCCGGAAGCCCGTTCTAGTGTGACCGCGTTTGTGGCAGTTCGAGAATGCAATGATTTGGGGCGTTACCTAGGTCTACCTTCGATCTTGGGCCGTAACAAGTCGGCTACTTTTTGCTATATTGAACAGAGAATTCGGGAGCGGATCGGAGGTTGGCAACAAAGGTGGCTGTCACGGGCAGGCAAAGAAGTTCTTTTGAAGAGCATTGCCCAAGCCTTACCCATATTCACAATGTCGGTGTTCTACTTACCGCAACGGCTTTGTGATACTTTGGAACGCCTATTCAACCGTTTTTGGTGGGGTGGTGGTGGCGGGTCGACCAGCAGGGGTATCCACTGGCTTAGCTGGCCCCGACTTTGCTTACCGAAGGCCAAGGGCGGCCTTGGATTCAAACGACTACACGAGTTCAATATTGCTCTGCTTGCAAAGCAGGGGTGGCGTCTGTTGATCTATCCGAACTCGCTGGTAAGTCGTCTCTTACGTGCTAAATACTACCCCAATGATTCTTTTTTGAACGCTCAAATGGGCCACAACCCGAGTTACTTGTGGAGGAGTATAATGGCGGGCCAAGATTTGCTCAAGCAGGGTGCCGCACGTCGCATTGGCAATGGTGAGGGCTCGAAGATTTGGGAATGGTCGTGGCTTGCCGATACGGTACAACCCCGTCTGACTACGTCATGCATTGATTATTTGAGGGATGCGCCAGTCGCAAGTCTGCTTACGCCTCAGGGCACATGGGACGTAGCTATTATCCATGATCTCTTTAGCCCTAAAGATGTGCCTCGGATTCTAGCCACTCCTCTATCTCCTACGCTACCGGATGCTTGGCGGTGGCTTGGTGATACTAGGGGCACGTACACAGCCCGACACGGCTACAAATTGTTGACGGATAGCGATACGTTGGATGGCTGGAACGACAGGTTCACAGCGTGGGACCGGCTGTGGAAGCTACCCATTCCCCCGAAAGTGAAGAACCTTCTATGGCGTTGCATTAGGGGCATCGTTCCAGTGAAGGAAGTCCTAAAGCAACGACATGTGTGGGTTGGCGGGGGGTGTGCGCACTGCGGGTACTAGGCGGAAACGGCGGAGCATGTGTTTTGCGAATGCATGGTAGCGACGCGTCTTTGGGAGAACAATAATGTTCTACGGGGCGGCTCTATTGTGGAGTTCTTGGACGCACTCATTAAGAACGCACCAACACTTCAGATCATTTGCGCGGCAGCTATTTTCTGGGTTCTGTGGAAGGCTAGGAATGATAAAGTCTGGCGAGACACTTCTATTTCATCCGAGTCATTACTAATCCAGGTCCACTCTCTACAGGCTCTTTGGTCCTCTATCAAGCGAACACCTGGGGAGGCATCAACTTCTACTGCATCTAATGCTATCTGGACTCCACCGCCAGCTACTTGGCTGAAATGTATTGTGGATGCAGCTCTCTTCGCTACTGGGGCAGGCTTTGGAGCCGTGGTTCGTAATCAGGATGGTAACTTCGTGGAGGCCAAAGGTGGCAGGCTTGGAAGTATTCAAGATCCGTTACTAGCAGAGGCCTCGGCGATTGCACAAGCGTTGGATTGGTTACGAAGTATAGGTCTTAATAATATCATTTTAGAGACCGATTGTTTATTGTTTATTTCAGCATTTAATTCTAGTCATTCTGATTTTTCGTATGTTGGGTCAATTGTAAAGCAATGTTCTCAAATTGCTAATGACATTGGGTCCGTTCAGGTTCGCCATGTCAGGAGGTCAGCGAATCATGTAGCTCACGTTCTTGCGCGGGCGACAGATTCTTCGTCTGTCCTAGGGTCGTGGTTGGTTAACCCGCCTTCGTGTATTGCCGCTCTTCTGAGCTATTAATGAATTGTTTTTCTTTGGGTTTCAAAAAAAAAACTTTTTATTCCGTTACTTATTTTCTTTAGTTTTTATTTTATTTTATTTTTTGTTTAATATCACTTTTTAATATAATTTTTAAATTAGTGAATTTCATTTTTTGTCTTACTGTTATAAGGGCGTGTCCAATTTTAATCCATCTTAATTAATTTTATCACATTGCGATCTTTGTTATTGAACGTGTTTCACTTTTAGTCCACCGTTAATATTTTTGTCAAAGAGGTCGTGTAATCCATGAACATTTTGGTCTTTCTACGTTTGTCTCATTCTGGCTTGTGCTTCTCCTCGGCTACGGCTTTCAGTACCTTTTCCTTGTCAGAAAAATCGTGTCCCTCTCGTACTGGCAAGTCTTTGTCCTCACTGCGCTCGCCGGAAACAGTATATGCTGGACTAACACCGTCGGTTACATCGTCGCCATCCATTGACAGTATATGCCCAACCCCGAATCCATCTTCTTCCCATCTTCATCAGCATGTTAGAGATGGCGGTTCCCACCAGCCTTGCGCAGAGCCCGATGATGGCGAATAAGGCTCTGTTTTAAACGAATGTGCCGAGGCAGAGGAACGTGTAACAACCCAAAAATTTCTCTTCCAGATTAAACCCATTTCATAGCAACTAGTCAAAATCTCTTCCCAATATTTTGTTTCTAAGTTGACTAGTGACTTTTATAAATAAAGTATTTATTCAAAAATCCTTATGGTGAATAAATAAATACAAAAGTCTATTCATGTCCCTTAATTTTCGAGACTCGATTTGAAAAAAATATTCTTGTATCCAAAAGTCAACCCAAAAGTCAAACTGAGAGGAACCTGTGAACCTGATAGTCAAGTTTCCTTTCAAACTTGATTCCAAAATAAACTTATTTTATTTCTATATCTCTTATATTGAATTTTAGTCCTAATTTAACCCAACTTTTGACGCAAAATTATAACGCAAAGTTCAAAATCCCAAATACCCAAAATACCCTTTCTTTGGCGTGAGAGCTAGCTGATTTCATGACCTAGGATTTTGTGCCCTAGGTACAAAAACTTACTATTTCATCTCTTGCCACTCAATCCCTCCTCATTTTGATCTTCCTTATCCTGAGAAAGCTAAGAGGCAAGAGACAACACAAGTGTAAGACTACCTTCATATCTTCCTTTCATTTCTAAGACTCTCCATCATCTTCTCTCTTCTTCCTAGCTTCTCATAGTGAGTGTGTATGTGTATGTATGTTGTTGTTTTGTGGTTTTGGAGTCTTAGATGGTGAAGAAGGAGATCAAGCTTGAGATTACAGAGGATGAATTCTTGGTTGTTGAGGCTAGAAGCTTGAGATATAACCCATGGACATCTAAAATTATATATATATATATATATATATATATATATATATATATATATATTTCCCCCTTTGTCTGATAAATGTGTTTGTGTGGTTATTGATGATGTGTGAGCTTGTAAAATGTTATTAATCTATTGTTTAATGTGTGAAATGTGTTGGAAAATGTTGTATTGTTGATGTCTTGCTTGGTTGGTATTTTTAGAGGTGTAGTATTAGGTTGAAAGTGAGCAAAAATGCCTAAATGTGGAACAGAACAAAACTGCCTCGTCTCTGCCTCGAAGGCGTATGGGCCTGGCCGCGGGTCCCGGGAGACCCGCCAGCCAGCCCGCGTGCCCAGTGGTAGGCCCTTTGCAACCTCCCACTTCAAACCAGGCTGCGCGGTTGGCGCAGCGGGTCTCGTGAGACCCGCAACCCAGCCCACGGCCTTGGGCCTGTTGAACTATCGCAATCCACCACTTGTGTTTTTCGTGATCCGTGAGACTCGGGGACTTGTCATAAGATGCTATGTGTTATGTGTTACATGCACAAAAATTATTTTACCAACAAAAGCATAACTCACAAGTCGTATGCTCTTTTTTCCGAGACAATGGCATATGCCGTTAGGCGTAAGGGGATTTGACACACCTCAAAAACTTCCTTTTAAACATGAATATTAGTGGGAGATATAATTCACTTTCTAATTATTGTAGGTGGTATGTTAATTATGCCCATCTTCCAAGCCGAGCTTTCAAGGGCATGGTACCATAAATCAAAAACAGCATACACCACCAACTTCTGTGATGCCCTAAGTGAGTGAATTGTATATTTCACCATTTCATTCATATTGAGGACTTTGATTGGAGCATTTATTGGCTTGGCGGTGGACTCAACAAGGTGGCCCAATTTAACTTTTATACTTGGACCCCTACTGATAATTAGGTGGTGCTCTCACGTCTGTCATGGTGGCTCCACACCCCATCACCAGTGCACTGCGGTTTCTTCTGATAGGGATGGGCATTGGCATCACTCGGGCGGTAAGAATTTTTCTACTTCCGCACATATTTTATAATAACTTGACACTTTGGTGCCACATTTTATGCTAATTGTATTTAAACTAATTATACTAAATTACTAATCATTTGCATGATATCCCTATATTACTCATTCCGATATCTATCGGCCATAATAGAGATGTTTTAGATAGGACATTTGATCTTTCTTTTTTATTCGGGGGATTTTGTTTGTTTCTTGCAAATTTTTTGATCTATAACCCTTTTTCCACTACATTGGCGTTCAACTTTTTCCGTTTTAGTAGTTATTGATGCCTTATTTCTTTTGGCATCAATTTTGCTGGGTAGAATTAATACACGACACACTAGTGAGCCGTATAGACCTTTCATTGCGTTGATGCGCTCACATTGATCTGTCTTGCGAGATAGGATTGCTTCCGCTATGTTTCCCCAGCTTATAGGGTTAGTGCCACTAGTCTTGGTCCATTTTTCCTTTGAATCCATAGGGGCGGGATCCCTGCCATTTCTTTCTTTTCTAGAGGGGCACACTTGTACTTGTTATTACATTTATTTCTACTTTTTACCTCATCCCGCATTTTGAAAGAATGAGGATGGTCATGCTATCTTGCCTGACTTTGTCACTTTATCAGGTATTTCAATATTTTAAATATTATTCTATATTACTTATTATATTGAACTAGTATTTTTACCCGTGCGTTGCGCGAAATAAATTTGGTATAATACTTTAAAAATATTTGGATCGATAAATAAATATAAATTATAACAACGAAATGCAGTTAATGAAATGGGTTGTATCGATTACGTTTTCTATTGTTTTCATTGCTTGAATTTGAGCAAATAATTGGCCAATTACCCGTGCGATGTGCGTGCAATGCACGTGCGAGAGGCTAAGGCCTTACATGTGTCTTGGATGCACAAGTCATATACCTTTTTTTTCCGAGACAAGGGCATATGTCGTTAGGCGTAAGGGCATTTGACACACCTCAAAAATTTTCTTTTAATTAAACATGTGTGTTAGTGGGAGATATAATTCACTTTCTAATTATTGTAGGTGGTATGTTAATTATGCCCATCTTCCAAGCCGAGCTTTCAAGGGCATGGTACCATAAATGAAAAACGGCATACACCACCAACTTCTGTGATGCCCTAAGTGGGAGAATGGTATATTTCACCATTTCATTCATATTGAGGACTTTGATTAGAGCATTTATTGGCTTGGCGGTGCACTCAACAAGGTGGCTCAGAAGGTGGCCCAATTTAACTTTTATACTTAGACCCCTACTGATATTAGGTGGTGCTCTCAGTCTGTCATGGTGGCTCCGCACCCCATCACCAGTGCACTCCGATTTATTCTGATAGGGATGGGCATTGGCATCACTCGGGCGGTAAAATGTTTTCTACTTTCGCACATATTTTATAATAACTTGACACTTTGGTGCCACTTTTTATGCTAATTGTATTTAAACTAATTATACTAATCATTTGCATGATATCCCTATATTACTCATTCGGATATCTGCCGGTCATAATAGAGATGTTTTAGATAGGACATTTGATCTTTCTTTTTTATTCGGAGGATTTTGTCTGTTTCTTGCAAAAATTTTTATCTTATTTCTTTTGGTATCAATTTTGCTTGGTAGAATTAATACATGACACACTAGTGAGCCTTATAGACCTTTCATTGTGTTGATGCGCTCACATTGATCTGTCTTGCGAGATAAAATTGCTTCCACTATGTTTCCCCAGCTTATATGGTTAGGCCCACAAGTCTTAGTCCCTTTTTCCTTTGAATCCATAGGGGCAGGCTCCCTGTCATACTCCCTGCCATTTCTTTCTTTTCTAGTAGGGGGCACACTTGGACTTGTTATTACATTTATTTCTACTTTTTACCTCATCCCGCATTTTGGAAGAAGGAGGATGGTTGTGTTATCTTGCCTGACTTTGTCACTTTGTCAGGTATTTCATTATTTTAAATATTATTCTATATTAGTTATTATATTGAATTAATTTCAAAATGTGTCCGAAATTAAAATTTATATATATATATATATATATATATATATATATATATATATATATATATATATATATATATATATATATATATATATATATATATATAATTTCTTACATTGTAGCTTAGTTTGACAATAGTTTTGAGACGAGTCGGTGATGCTGAGAACGACATATTGAGGTGTCCATACAATATCGTCGTTTTTGTACTTCTAGCACTCAGCTATGCCTCTCTTGCCATAGTAGGAGGTCCTCATGGTTGGACTACTCGCGCATATCCTTTGGAGGTGGCAAGATTAGGGCGTAGTATTAAGTATATTTTTAGTCAATTCATTCTTATGATGTTGGTGCCCACAGTTCCTAGCATAATATGTAAATTGAATGAATGGATATTTGTATGTTTTAGTATTCAGGCATTAAGATACCCGTGTGATGCGCGTGCGATGTGCGTGCGATGCGCATGCAATGCACGAATAAATTTTTTTATTATATATTTAGATAATAAAATTAAAGATGAAATTATAAACAATTCTAATATTGAACCAACCTCGGAGCCCATGAAAGCTTAATAGTCGAAATTCAAGGAATTAAACCTTTGTTCCTGCATTCGTTCCACACATAATCTAAGCTTCCAAAACATGATCAACCAACCTTGTAAGTTGTAACCATTACACAGTCCTAATGAGTGATATATTTTTTAAGTTTCTGTCATTTAATTTTATATCTATTTTTTACCCGTAGATTATGGTTTTAAGTTTCTATCATTTTGTATCTTTTTTTTTTAATTCATGATAGCTTATAGTTTAAAGTTCAACATATTATGTTATGATTATTAATTGTGTTTCCCCATATTTAATTGTGTTGCATATTCATTTTTTGCAGCGTTATTTCTCAAAAAATTAATATAGAATATTATGATTTTAAGTTTCTGTAATTTTGTATCAATTTTTTTAAACCTTGAATCATATATATATATATATATATATATATATATATATATATATATATATATATGTATATATATGTATGTATATGTATATATGGGTATCACTAATTAATTTTTGTTAATTAGTTAACCTAAGAAGTGAAAATTTTATTCTTTAAATTCACTTTGTTTAATACAGACTTATGAACTACAATTTTTTTAATTTATTTAGCATAAACACTACCAGGATTATGTGGTCTAATGATATCCGGGTTGGACTTTCATTTGGAAGGTTGTGAGTTCAAGTTTCATTGGAGGTGTTATAAGCGGGCGTTATTGGTTCTTTGTGTTTCAGTAGGTTGAGAAAGTATGACTTTTTTTTTTCTCTCTTTTTTATATTCATATATATGAATTTCAATACAAATTATATGAAATTGAAAAAAATATTAAAAGACTTTTTGATAAATTATATGAAATTTAAAGTTTAATATTTGAGCTTGTTACTTGCACATATTTAAACTTACCATAGGCTACAAATCAACAATGTATATGGTATATAATTTGTCAAGGTATGTTCAAAGTATAGAAATAATTAGTAATATACTTTTTAAAGTTTAGAGTACATATTCTCAATACTTTACAATATAACTCAAACCTATAATAGTCTATTAACAAAACATAAGAATTATCAAAAGTACATAGTCTCAATACTTTACAACAATATTATAGAACTCAAACCTATAATATAGGTCCAAAAAATAATGAAAAATTGAAGAGCTGTGCAGAAAAACTTCATCATGGACTCCAACCACCAAATTAGCTATATATCATATATGTTCTATGATACTTGAACTCCCTGCAAAAGAATAATTCAACCATCCAAACAGTTTGATTACAATGCAATCACATACTTGGAAGAATAGGTGCTTGGAAAACTTAAAAATCTATTGATTACATGAGCTTTACAAAACCTTAGAAAAGCTTATGTGCCCTAGCCCAGAGTAACCAACTACAATAGAAAACAGTTAATAAATGAATATAAAAGGAAACTAAAACATGAATATAGCATTTTATACTGCAACATTAAAAAAAAAAAGAGAGAGAAATTGCATAATCACCAAAAAAGGAACTTGTAATCCTTACTTCACCTATAGAAACTAAAGTTAATAGAATGAAATGCTCCAAATTGAAAAGTCAAGCTCCAAATTGCTCTTACTCAATCTTCTGTTTCAGTCTTGATGATGGAGTGCTGGGTTTTGGACTATATTTATAGGTGATTTAAGAGTGTTTGAATACAACATGGAGTTGGGAGATTGGGTTTAATTTTAACCGAGAACTAGTATTTTCACCCGTGCGATGCACGGAATGGAATTGTTGTAATATATTAAGAATATTTAAATTGATATATAATTATTTAAGAGTTAATTTCACCAGAGGTCGCTTATCTTTCCTAACAATTTCAAATTTAATCCTAGACTATAGTTATTAATTATTATGATTTATTCTATGTTATAATTCTTACGTTAATATTCTTATTATTATTATTAACACTTAATTACTTTTAGATATTAGTTTTACCACTTATATTATTATTATTATTATTATTATTATTATTATTATTATTATTATTATTATTATTATTATTATTACATTATTATTATTAGTTTCTTTTCAAGTTCTGTTAGTATATAATGGCCGTGAGGCACAATAATAATATAACCATAATTAAATATTATTGTATTGTATTCCGTGAGTCACAATAATAATATAACAATAATTAAATATTCTTCAATTCTATATTCTTCTAGGATTTCTAATACCATCATTAATTATTTCCAAATTTACCATAATAAATAATTTGACCAATTATAAAGAGAGATTATTAAATAATGCACGGGTCTAGGTCACGGGTCTAGATGGACCCCGTTCCATGTAACGGAACGTGGTCACGGACCACGTAATGGTCCGTGACCTGAGACCGTTCCGAGGAGGCCTGACACGGGCCTTGGGGCCGGAGCTCGTGAGGGGCCGCTGCCAAGCCCCACCCCCTTAAACCCTTGTGTTGTTTATTCCAAAGCCGAGAGATCAAGTCACACCATCATCTTCTTCTTCTCTTCTTCGATGCACACTGCCTCAACCTCAACCAAAAGCCTATCTTCTCCAAAACAACATCATTCAACAAGGAAACTTCAAGAGAGTCTTCCCCAAGTCATACCAAGTTCTAGAAAAATACTAGTTGGAGCATTCCTTGCTTATTCAACGAGATCAAAACCACAAAGCTTGGATCAAAATGGTGAAAGGGAAGCAACAAGTTGAGGGAACTAGTCAGGAAGCACCTACCTACTCAGTAATAGGAGGTAAAACCTATTTCCCTGAATTCTTTTCCGAAGATTTTAATAGTATTTTGGAAAATAGAGGTTTGTTGAGGAAATTTTTTAGAATCCAAGAGGAAATTTACCCTGATTTAGTAATTGAATTCTATGAGAATTTGTCTACAAAACATAAGAAGGGAGTGACTTCAGTTGTCTCTAATGTGAGATGCACGAAAGTAGAATTGACACCGCAGAAATTGTCAAACTGGTTTAACTTACCGTTGGATGGGTTGGATACGTATGATAGAGATGATTGGGTTTCCCACGCAGGGTTGACACGTCAAGAGTATTTGAGATACATGACCGGGAGTAGGGAAGAGTTCCCTAAGGAATATCGTCCCGAGAAACCTACTTTGACTGGAGAAAAGAAATTGCTAGTTTCGTTGATAGAAGAATGCTTGTTCCCGTGTAGGAACAACTCTACAGAGATTGATAGTTGGACATATACAATTTCCTTTATGTTGAGATTCGGTCGTGCTATAAACTTTCCAGTCTTGATTCTTAAGCATATGGCTTACTTTAAGGCTAAGAACAGGAAGAATCTGCCCTATGGCATGATGTTGAGTTGGGTATTCAAAAAGATGAATTTACCTGAGATGGGAGAAAGAATCCAAAGGATTACTAGGTCGGCCCTGAATGCCGTCAATTTGAGATATTACGAGTTGTACCAAGTTGAGGAGAACAAGTACTTGACTCTAGCTGATATTGCTAAGAAGCCTTTGGACGAGAAGATGGAACTTGTGGTTAGTTTGAACGTACCACAAAGGAAGTGGTCGAGTGTTGGGATTGAATCAAGACACATAGTCGAGGCTAGTGGAGAAGGGGTTGCAATGGGAACCGATATGGGAACTGGCATGAGCCATGAAGGAGCACCATATACAGCTACCCAGCAGGGAGCACCGCAGGGATACATGAGTGGGCCTCAAGGACCTACTTATGAGGATCTTTACGCTATGATAAACAACCGTTTCGACAACCTGAGTGCTCAAGTGAACTATGGTTTTGCCAACTTTGATCAAAGAGTTGCAGTCATAGAGCAAAGGATGGAGATTGAGAATGTGCAGAGATGGACTCCTTATGGTTGGGATCCAAGTTACATGCCACCAGGCGATTCCTCGGGAGGCTTTAATCAAGGTAACTAGTTAAGCTCTTAAGCTCATTTATAGATTAGTTGGTACAGTTGTTAGATTCTAGATAAGATAGAAGAGAACTCAAAGATTCTTAAATCTTTCCAAGTCTTTCAGCAGAAAATTCTAACATTTTGGTTATATCATCATTTCCTTTTCGAGAACCTGATCCACCCGTTTCTTCTAAGTTTTGGGACGAAACTTCTTTTAAGGGGGATAGAGTGTAACAACCCAAAATTTCATTTTATAAATCCAGTGTTAAGAAATCTCAAAGTAGCTTTTTCACTCCATTAAAAATTTTTGCGAGCAATCGGTGTTTGAAAAAAAATAATTTTTGTTCCATTTTAAAGTTAATTCAACACCAAAGAAATGAATTTCATTCGGAAATTTCAAAGTTTTCGGGTACTTTGCATACCAAGATTTAAATCGAGAATTTTACCCGAGTGAGACCGGGGGAATTAAAAAAAGGGATTTTGAACAAGTGTTCATCTATTTAGCTTTTGGGAAAATTCACTTTCCACCCCAAAGTAATAAAGAAATATCATTTTTAGTCTATGGTTCATGATACATGGTGGACCACAAGACATCCAAAAATCTCTTACAAAGTCATCTTTTAGCTTGGGGAAATTACCCCTTTGCCCTCAACCAATCATTGTGTATCATCCTAGGGTTTTGAACCCTATATAAACCCTTCATACCATCACATTTTCCTGATCTCATTTTCATTGCCCCTTCCTCACATTTGTCTGCCAACATCCAAGGAGAAAAGCTTCAACCTAGTAAGCTTGTTCATCATCCTTTCTAGCATCATTTCCCTTCTAGTTTTCTTTAGTCTTTAAGAATATAGGCTAAGGATAGAAGGTATGTTGGGAAGTGTAGGTGGTGAAGGAGGCTCAAGCTAGACAAAGAGGAAGAAGAGATCCAAGCAAGAAATCTAGTCTACAAGATGTATAACCCCATGGATTCCTCTTTAGATTTGGCTCTGTGAAGCCTAGTTTTGAGTAAAAATTATGAGCTTTTGATGTGTTTATGCTTGGAAATTCTTTGGTATGTGTTTATGAGTTGTTGAGATTGTTTTGGACATGTTTGGACACGTTTTTGCAGGTGAAAGGTTATCTGGTGCGCAACATAGTGTGCACCAGACCAGAGTGGCGGCCCATCAGAAGGGCCGCCGGCTAGAGCCGTGCCACCACGGGACTAGGGCACAGCCCTAGGAGAGGGCCGTAGCCTAGCCCTGGCGTAGTAACGGGACTATAGGGGCAGACCATGAAGAGTCCCGCCCCAAGTCCCTGAGTATTGTTCTGATGAGATGTTGTGCAGTGGTCGGGCCTTTGTGGCTCAGCTACGTGTCGTTTCGGACCGAGTGTTACTGGCCCTTGTGGCTCGGCTCTTCGGGATCGTCTTGATGCACGTTATGGCTTTGATTTCGTTGAATTTGGATTAAAAACAAGTATGTTAAGAAGGATTTTGTGAAGTAATGTTATACAGTGCATATTTTGCTAAACTCTTTGTGTTTGAGAAATTGTTGATTTTGTGATCCAATAATGATCTTATTGAGTAAAGACGCATGATCCTTTGAGAATAGGATTTATTATGAAAGCATGATTAAATTGTATTATTTGATCCATGAAAAATAGAAGCATACTTGTTGAGTGAAATGTATAGAAATTGCTATTTTTACAAACCGAGCATGATGATATATCCTTGAATAATTCATGTTAATGTATACATGATTTAGAAGCATGTTATAGAGCATTTGACATTTCACATGAGTCATATTTCAAAAATGCATAAAGGGCCAACGTGAGTCCAATAATACTTTCAAAAACCATACGCATGTGGTATATCATTCTTTGATGCATTGAGAAGTAGTAGAATTGTTGCATGCATGAGATTGATGCATGAGAGATATATTTTTGTAATATTTATATCGGTGAGGTTTTGGAGGATACCGTTTGGACTATGTTCCTCTCGGGAGATATTTATGGACATTGCGGTCCCAGAGTCTGTAACGCGGCGTATTCCCACGTTACGAGGTTGGAAACTTCCCACCGGACTTGAAATCCTGGTTAGGGGGTGTGCACACTAATAGTTTGATACCTGATTCCAAAGAGTTTGAACCACAAGATTGGTTCCGTAGGCGGTAGGAGATATTGGGTCGGAATTATGCCCCGATGGGGTAAGTCACACTTCTGTGAGACCCTAAGCTGTCTACAAGTATAAGAGAAAGAAAGAGAGTCAACAGAGACTCAAGTATGAGAGTCAATATAGACTCGATAGAAAGAAAGAGAGTCAAGAGAGATTCGAGAAAGTAACAAAGAAACCTCCATAGAAAGTACTTTATTTTATATATGAGTGTATGATTATATTGTTGCACTAGATTGCATAAGAAAATGAGTATATTGTTGCATGAGATTGCATAAGAATATGAGTATATTGTTGTACTAGATTGCATAAGAGTATGATTATATTGTTGCGCTAGATTGCATAAGAGTATGATTATGTTGTTGCACGAGATTGCATAAGACCATGAGTATATTGTTACACGAGATTGCATAAGAATATGAGTATATTGTTGCACAAGATTGCATAAGAGCATGAGTATATTGTTGCACTAGATTGCATAAGAGTATGACTATATTGTTGCACTAGATTGCGTGAGAAGCATGATCATAATGTTATACATGATTGCATGCGAATAGAGTATCGTAAAAGATTGTTTAATGAGAAAACTAATTGGAGATATTCTCTTGAGCACGATTATTTTGATGTAGTAGAAGTTCTACTTAATAAGTTATGTGATAAGAGCGTGATCGCATGTGAACACCTGTTATATGATCTTTAAACATGATCGTATCTGTAAGCATGAATTGCTTGATAAGCTATTTGAGAAGTCTACATGTTGATGAATATACGTGATTAGTCTTATACATATATAAGCTTGTCAGTTGTTATTATAGGGTTCAAGCATCTAGAAAGAATACGATAATCTAAAGATGGTTTGAGATTAATTTATTGATATAATGATATCAAATGTTTTCCAAGTACATGCTAGAATGCTTTACAGGGTTGAGTGTGGTTATACTTAGCTTCGTGATAACGGGTGTTTTCCTGTTTGTCTATGTGTTGCTTGCAAAACCCCTTTCAAGTGGGCCCAACAGTGAGAGAAGATCAAGTTAGATTAGTCTCTTAGTTTGAGCTGTCTAAACTCTAGTTCTATTTATGATGTCTTTATGGATTTAGACTTATGACCCTATACTTTATGATGATGTTTGTAGACTGTTTTGGGGTGACGTATTTTCCCCTTACTTTTCAGTATTTACTTTAGTACCCAGACTTAATCGTATGTTATAGTTTTACCCCTTTTAGCCCGTGCAATCACCAAGAGTGGTGGTTGTAGCAGTGACACCCTCACTACTTTTATCTAGTTTTCCGCTGCTTAATTTATGTTAAAGTCTGTTTAGAGAGATAATTAAGATTTACAAAAGTGGGGTGTTACAAATAGAAATATGAATTTTAATATTGTTGTATTACTAATATTATGTTTGACTATTTTACTACTCAATCATCCTTTTTTGACAGACATATGTTCAAATATTATATATATGTTATGATAACGATAAAATTTACAATAATTATAATATATGTTGCTTCTTATTTCTAGTACTAGTTTTTTACGCGCATTGCGCGATTGGGATAATGCCCAATGTGTTTTTTTTTTTTTTAAATAAGTACTTTAAAGTATATCAAGACAAGATTATATTCGAATTTTTCATGAATAGATAATTGAATGTTGAATTTGTGTATTTAAATATGTAATTCTAAGTTTACAAATGGAAGATAATATAGTCAAGATTGATTATAATTGTCAATAAAATAATTGTATAGGTATGGTTGAAACCACATAAGGGAGAGCAAATAAAAATTAGGGTATAAAATATTAAATATATACTAATATTGAAGAGCTAACCGTAGATTGTCGAACAAGGACATTGCGAGGTAGTTTCTCACTTCAATTTGTTGTGTGATTTGAATACTCTTTTTGTCAATAAATCTCCCAAGTAGTTAATATGATTGGATTAATTATTTTTTTATTTTTTTTAAAATTATTATTATTATTATTATTATTATTATTATTATTATTATTATTATTATTATTATTATTATTATGTATACCCTTAGCTCATTTTACATGTTAATCTAAACAACTAATTTTTTAAAATTTTTTTTTTAACAACCGTTGATATAATTCGCTGGTCAAATCTGCTAATATAATTTGCTAACACTATTGTCAAACAAGGACATTGCGAGACAGTTCTCACTTCAATTTTTTTTTGTGTGTGATTTGAATACTCTCTTTGTCACCAAATCTCTTAAGTAGTTAATATGATTGACTTTATTAATTATATTTTTAAATTTTTTCATGGTATTAATAAAATACTTGGTAAATAAATATATAGCATTATTTGTGGTATAACTTTGATATTTAATTAAAAAAAATAGTGCACAAAAAAGATAATAGACAATGTAGTGAATATAATCAATTGATGAATTTGAATGTAAAGAATTTTTACATTGGAGAAAAATAAAGACAATATAACTAATAAAATTATTTCTCTTAATGAATTTATTGATAATGATTTTTTTTTTAAAATAAAGACATTGTAGGGACAATGTAGCGAATATAATCAATTGATGAATTTGAATGTAAAGAATTTTTATATTGGACAAAAATAAAGACAATACAACTAATGAAATTATTTCTCTTATTTTTTTTTTATAAATAATGAATAAATTTTTTTTTTTTTTGAATAAAGACATTGTAGATACATAATTCTAAATTAAAGAAATGCATATGTATTATTTTTTTGTTGTAGCTACTAAATTATTATTTTAATTTAATAAGAGTAAAATAGAGTACTAATTATGCCAACTTTGATTGGGATGTGGTTCGAACCTAAGACCTTTCTTATTGAAATCAATGAATAAGTTAACGGTGAACTAACAGAAATTAACAGAAAACATAATATTTAACGGAAAAGTTAACGGATAATCATATTCATAAGGATAAATTAGAAAGTCTTAAAGAAAAATTAAAATATGATCAATCTCAGCCATTAATTTAATTAAAAAATTTGACCGTCATTTTTTCTACCTAACTCTCTTAGGCTCTTATTAGTATGGTAGATTTGTACTGCCAGATTTATTTGTCACACATGAAGTATTATAATAGTGTTTTAATATTGTCCTATTGTATTACAAATATGAATTTTAATATAGAATTATAGTACGAATAGAAAAGTAGAAAAGAATATATTTTATTACGAATTGTATTACACTATTTTATATTATTATAATAAAAATTTTAATGTAGAATTATAGTACGAATAGAAAAAGTATGCAATAATATATTATATTAGTAATTGTATTACACTATTTTATAATATTAAAATATGAATTTTAATGTAGAATTATAGTAAGCATAGTAAAGTAGAAAATAATATATTAAAATTTGAGAATTTTGAACGGAAAGTTAAGTTAATGATTTTGTTTTTATATAAAGTATAGATAGATAGATAGTTAGATAGATATCTACAAATCTAATAAGAGCGAATAATGTTAGGCCCTTAACTGGAACAAAAAAAATGTCGGTACTAATTGTTTCTTAAAATGAATGGTTCATATTATTTTGATTTTAGTATCTTTTAATGATTTTCCTTATTTACCCTCTATTATATTATTTTCTTCCCTTAAATAACCCTAAATTCTACAATCTACAAATCTAATAAGAGCGAATAATGTTAGGCCCTTAACTGGAACAAAAAAAATGTCGGTACTAATTGTTTCTTAAAATGAATGGTTCATATTATTTTGATTTTAGTATCTTTTAATGATTTTCCTTATTTACCCTCTATTATATTATTTTCTTCCCTTAAATAACCCTAAATTCCGTTAGTTTAAACTTTAGTAACGGAATATTCCGTTAACTATTTATTATTCTTAACATACTCTTAATTTATATAAGGTCTTAGGTTCGAACCCCATCCCAAGTATAATTGACATAATTGTTAAACATATATTCCGTTAACTATTTATTATTCTTAACATACTCTTAATTTATATAAATTTTTAGGTTCGAACCTCATCCCAAGTATAATTGACATAATTGTTAAACATATATTATGAATATGTTAAAATGTATTAAAAAAATATATAATATAAAATTTAACATAAACTTTGGTCAAATAATTAGCTCGACTAAATACATAGCATTTAAAGTTGAGCATCAAATATTATAAATCATGAACTACTTTAAAATTATTTGATTTTCTTGAATTTTTTTATTAAAAAAAAAAACAAATTTATGTTAAGTTTTTTTTTTTTTTTTTTTTTTTTTTTTTAAATTGATCTTCTTCTGATTATTTAGAACAAAACTTAATATTTCAATTATGCTTTTGTATTATTGGAATGATTTAGGCCATTATGGTATTAATAGTTTTTTTTTGTATTTTTTTATAATGGTACAATTGTACATTACATTACTAATATTATACTATTATTTTTTTTATCGAACAATGTTCTTACATCATTGTCAGACCTGCGCGGCCTAACTACAAAGTTGTTGATCAAATATAATTTCATTCGTTATATTATCTTTATTTTCTACAATTCAAAGATTCCTTACCTTCAAATTTATTAATTTATTATATTTGCTACATTGTTCATTGTCTTCTATTTTACATTATCTTGTAATTAAATATCAAAGTTATAATACAAAACATGTTATATATATATATATATATATATATATATATATATATATATATATATATATATTTATTTATTTATTTATTTACCAAGTATTTTATACAAATATAATAAATATTAATATTTCGTTCAATACTTTCACATGATAACCTGGGACACACATCTCACAACACATGAAACATGTAGGAAAAAAACTACCACTACTAAATATCAATAGGTGTTTGTACACTAAAGAGTTCATATTACAACTAAAATTTCAGTCATATACACAGCAAGGTAAATCTAAAACTTCCTACACCATAATCTCATTGCATGATGAATCCATCTATGCTGCTACCAGTAACCTAATTGCATATGAAACACTACCAATAAAGAAAAAAAGAGGACATGTACTGAAGATGAAAACAATAACAATGCTACCCGAAAAAGAATTAAGAAGAATTAGAGAAATTTAAATCAAAAGTAGTATTTATTTAGACTATCGCTTTAAAACTAAATATTTAGACTAGCGTTATTACAAAGTTGCAAACATTTATTTTAGTGACAATTATAATCAATCTCTCATATATTATCTTGCATTTATATACTTTAAATTACCGATTTAAATAAACAAATTCAACATTTATTTACATATGCATGAAAATCTCCTATATAATATTGCATTGATATACTTTGGAATACTTATTTAAAAATAATTATTGGGCATTATCTCATTCGCACAAAGTGCGTAAAAGAACTAGTATTATATAAGGATTAGTTATAAACTTATAATAAGGATAAAGTTGGAATAATTTTCTAATTAGGGTAAACCATTAATTTCCGCAACAAAATAAATGCAAATTTCCTAAAAGTGAATAAATCTCGAAATTTCTTTTACGCACAGAAATATATAAAATACTCCGTAGTTACTATATTGATTCTCTTCTCAAAGTAGTTGAAAAACAAAACCCTAGGGGGTTCTCCGCAAGAACAATCGCCGCCGGCTTGATCTTTCTCTCAACTTAACCCTACTACACCCTTCAGAGCGGTTCCCACTCTGTATCAGTTCTGCGCTCTCTGGTTTATCAAGCCTCTTTTTTGAAATTCCATTGTTTTTGCATTGTTCAACCATTTGCAGTAATTTAAGCAAAATAAGTGATTTTTATGCTTCTTAGATGTTTGATCACAGAGGGTTCATAATTTTTACTTAGAAAACCAACATATATTAAAGTTTGTATAATCGAAGATTGGATTTTATGAGCTGAAAGTCCTGATTTTTAGGTTTTTACATGTGAGTCTTGATTATTTTAGGGTTCAGATTACAGAGTTGTTGGTTTCATAGCCCCTTTTCTGTCGTTTTTAGGGTTAGTGGTGTTGGCTGTGGGATTTTGAGTAATTGGTGAATTTGCTGAGCTTGTGAATATGTTATCTGAATTCAGTAGGAGGCCAATGATGGGAAACAATGAAAACTCGTTTGGAGATGATTTTGAGAAGGAGATAGGGCTTTTACTTTCTGAACATCGTCGTCAAGAGGCTGATGATCTTGAAAAGGAACTTAATTTATATAGAAGTGGCTCAGCTCCTCCTACTGTGGAGGGTTCTTTTACTGCAGTTGGTGGTTTGTTTAAACATGGTGCTGGAGGTGGTAGCAGTGGCGTTGGAGGGAGCTCCACCATTCAGGAATTTGCGCGGAACAAAAATGGGAATGGTTTCATATCAGAAGAGGAGCTTAGGTCAGACCCTGCTTACTTGTCTTACTATTATGCTAATGTGAATCTGAACCCTAGGTTGCCTCCTCCTCTGATGTCCAAAGAGGATTGGAGGTTTGCACAGCGCTTACAAGGAGGGAACTCTGCAATAGGGGATAGGAGGAAAGTAAACAAGAATGATGGTGCCATGGTTGGTAGGTCACTATTTTCCATGCCACCAGGATTTAACTCAAAGAAAGAGGAGACTGAGAATGAATCAGACAAATTACAGGGTTCAGTTGAGTGGGGTGGGGATGGGCTGATTGGTTTGCAGGGATTAGAATTGGGTACCAAACAAAAGAGCATTGCTGAGATATTTCAGGTGCATATATGAACAGTTATATGTCTTTATCTATGTCTAATTTCTGTTTTACTATTGAATGTTTTAGGTACACAGATTGAGTTTCACCATTTGATGCTTTGAAATGTGAATTAGGGGGTATATTTGTTGCTTGGAAGTTCCTGTCTCTGTCCAGCCACTTTTTTTTTTAGTTGGTGAATGTTGCAGAGGGATGCTAAGCAACTTTGCTTGATCTTTTGCCTGTTTGATTGTTGTATTGTATAAGGCTGTTTTGTTTGACCAAACTAAAATAGATTGCTTAGTAGTTTTTTGGATTTTGATTAATTCCAGCCAATTATTTGTGCTTGAAAATTTGTATTTATCATGGCCTGGCATATATACATATATATTCTTGGTACATCTTATTGGGTGGGTTGGTTGATGTTGATGGACTTTTATTTGTTCCAGTATATTATCATATAACAGATGAGAGGTATATTTGGTCTCAAATAATTATTGGAAAATATATATGCATTTATTCTTATTTGGTTTCCTGAACAAAGCATTGCTTCTTTTTTTTTTTCTCCAAGGAAATACTTTTGTTTGCCCATCAGTGTTTAACTTATAATTTTTTTTTTCCAAGTAAGGACTTCTTAAGCATTTGCCTATTGTTTTTAAACAGTTATATAGGTAGATTGTGGGCAACCATATTGGATTGTTTGCAATTTGCCTGCCTTGAGCATTTCTTTTTCTTGACAAATTGCATTAGGGCGTTATTTTGTTCTTTAATTATTGTCTATTTGTCTTGAGAATGGTCAATGCTCAATTATCATTTTGGCTTGTTTACTTGTGGTTCATGTAGAATGATTTGAACCGTGTTCCTGCATCTGGTGGTCGCCTTTCACGCCCAGCAAGCCGTAATGCATTTGATGCTAGCGATGATAACTTGAATTCTGCAGAACCTGATATTTCTCACCTTCGTCATGACATTTCATCCTTAGACCCATTAAGGTCTGCAGCAAATGCCCAGGGTTCATCTGTTCAACATGTAGGACCGGCCTCATCATATTCATATGCTGCTGTTGTGGGTGCTTCATTGTCAAGAAGCACCACTCCCGATGCTCAACGTGTTGCTACTGCTCCTAGTCCTTGCATTACTCCTATTGGTGGTGGGAGGATTGTTACATCAGAGAAAAAAAGTATTAATAGTCCAAAAACATTTAATGGTGTCACTTCTCATACAAATGGGCCCACAGATCTGGTTGCTGCTTTGTCTAGTATGAACCTTTCAAATGGTATGGTAGCTGAATATAATTGCTTTTCTTGTATTGGAAATAATAGTGGTGACAGTGTGGATGATCTATTTAACTTTGCAGGTAGTCAGAGTAATGCAAAACAGCATGCTTACTTGAAGAAATCTGAATCTGCACATTATAATATTCCTTCTGCTTCTCAGCAGACTAGAGCACAATACACTGAGGCCGGTGCTAGCAACGTTGATGACCTTCATAGTTCTATTCTCCAATCTGACCTTCACAAATCTACTGTTAACTCTAATAACTCATACCTAAAAGGATCTCCTACTTCAACGCTCAATGGTGGAGCTGGCTTACTTTCTCATCACCTGAATTTGGACAGTTCCAATACACCATATTCAAGTTATGGGTTGAGTGGCAATTCTGCCAATCCAATGTCGAGTCAGCATGGCAACTTTAATCTTCCACCCTTATTTGAAAATGCTGCAGCAGCATCTGCTATGGGTGTTCCGGGAATGGACTCAAGAATGTTGGGTGGTGTAAATTTGAATGCTGCTGCATCTGAGCAGTACCTTGGTAGGATGGGAAATCAGATGGCTGGTGGTGCTTTGCAGGCACAATTTATGGATCCACTATATGCTCAGTACTTAGTTCAGTTTGCAGCACTTAATGATCCTTCCATGGATCGGAGCTATATGGGCAATTCATATATGGACTTGCTTCAGAAAGCTTATGTTGGCAACATGCTATCTCCTCAGAAATCACAGTATGGTGTTCCATTGAATAGCAAAAGCATGGGTTCTAATCATCATGGCTACTATGGGAATCCTGCATTTGGTGTAGGTTTCTCATATCCCGGGAGTCCATTGGCAAACTCTCCTATAGGACCTGGAAGTCCTATGAGGCACAGTGATCATAGTATGAGATTTTCTGGAGGATTGAGAAATTTAGGTGCAAGTGTTGGAGGCTCCTGGAACTTAGATAACATGGAAACCAGTTTTCCATCCTCTCTCCTGGAAGAGTTCAAGAGCAATAAAACTAAATGTTTTGAGCTATCAGAGATTGCTGGTCATGTTGTTGAGTTCAGGTGTGTAACTCTTTTATATAATAGGGATTGAGCCTTAGTTATTCAGCACCAACATATTTGTTTGTTTTATGACCAGTGCTGACCAATACGGGAGCCGATTCATTCAGCAAAAATTAGAGACTGCCACAGCAGAAGAGAAAAGCATGGTTTTCCAGGAAATTATTCCTCATGCAATTACATTGGTGACTGATGTCTTTGGTAACTATGTAATCCAAAAGGTATGTAGTATTCCTCTTCTTGGATTCTATGGAATATGTATTATTGATTAGCTCTTACTATATTAATTAAAGTTGCTGTAACTATCAATATTTTATTTCAGTTTTTTGAACATGGAATGGCAACTCAGAGGAGAGAACTAGCTAACAAGCTCTTTGGGAGTGTATTAACATTAAGCCTTCAAATGTATGGCTGTCGAGTGATCCAGAAGGTACAGCAAGCAGTATTGCAAGATGCACTTGCCTGTAAAGGGCGTCTTTGAAATTGTTGGATGTATCGTTGAATATAAATATTATATTACTTTTTAGAATAATGTAAACAATCAAGTATATGGCTTTGCTAGAGTTTTAGTTTTCTGTTGGTTCTCTTATGTTTCTTGTTTTACTGAATTATGGGGATAACTTGACCAAACATGCTATTTGATTTTAATATTCAAGTTGCATTGATAATAATATTTTGCTATCGAACAGGCAATAGAAGTAGTTGATGTGGACCAGAAGATTAAGATGGTTGAGGAGCTCGATGATCATGTCATGCGTTGTGTACGTGATCAGAATGGGAATCATGTCATCCAGAAGTGTATTGAATGTGTGCCAGAAGATCACATTCAATTTATTGTTTCAACATTTTTTGGTCAAGTTGTGACGCTATCTACTCATCCATATGGATGTCGAGTAATACAGGTAGAAGGATAATGGCCTCTGGTTGCGTTTTGTAATAGATTTACTATTTTGCTGAAATAAATTTCTTTATTTGGCAGAGAGTACTAGAACACTGCAACGATCCACAAACCCAAAGTAAAGTCATGGAAGAGATTCTAGGATCTGTAAGCACATTGGCACAGGATCAGTATGGTAATTATGTTGTACAGGTATGGAGGCTACTTTACAAAATATGTATTTATAAGAATTAAGCGCACCTATTTAGTAGTGGTAATTTAATCTTCTATGTTAAACATGCTTTTGTAGTCAACCTCGTTTTGATGTGAGAATGGTACTCCTGTGTTCAGAATGCTCCTATACTCACTTGACTTACAATTTTTTTTTTTTTCCTTAATAAACCGAACAACTGTAACAGCATGTACTGGAGCATGGAAAGCCGCATGAGAGGTCTACTATTATTAAGGAATTAGCTGGTAACATTGTTCAGATGAGCCAGCAGAAGTTCGCTTCAAATGTTGTAGAGAAATGCTTGACATTCGGTAATGCTAGTGAAAGACAACTTCTCGTGAATGAGATGCTTGGCACAACTGATGAAAATGAGCCACTTCAGGTTTGTCAATTTCATTCTGCTTTCATTATTCTTTGCCAATTCCCGTATGTTTCATAATCATCGGCTGCCATTGTTGTTTCATGGCTGAAAACAATTATATTTAGAGGCTGCCGTCCTTGATGATTTGATAAAGTATGACCTTGACCGGGTGTATGAATTACCCATATTTTTTTTTTTTTGTGTAGGCGATGATGAAAGATCAGTTTGCAAATTACGTCGTACAAAAAGTTTTGGAAACTTGCAGTGATCAGGAGCGTGAACTGATCCTTTCACGCATAAAAGTCCACTTGAATGCATTGAAGAAATACACCTACGGGAAGCACATTGTTGCACGTGTTGAGAAACTCGTTGCTGCCGGGGGTGAGTAATTCTTCTTCCCTTCTCGCTCACTCTCGTCTTTTCTTCAGGACGTTGTAGACATGCAGCACTCCCTAATTATCAGTGTTGCAAAAATTGCGAATCGGCGCCTAGGCGCTAGGCAGTCGGGCTCCTAGGCGCTCCCCTGGTGCCTAATTGGCGCCTAGGCGCTAGGCGCTCTGCGGTCGGCCTCCTAGGCGCTCCCCAGGTGCCTAGAGGGCTAGCGATTTTTTCAACATTGCTAATTATTACTTTCTTCGTCTTGAATGCAGAAAGGAGAATGGCTGCTCAGACTCCAAATCCCGCATAGATCTTCATAGAAAAGAAAGATGTACAGCTAACCGAGGCTAGTTTGAGCTGCCTCTCTCCCTTTCTTTTCTCGATACCTAGTTCTCTGGCTCCTCCGTGCCCTTGTTCCGTGATCTGTGATTGCAAATAAAGTTGTTGCTCCTACTAGAGATCTGTACATTATGTAGCTTAAAGAAGTCTCTATACACAGAACTAAGTAAAGCTAAAAGCCAGGCTGTTACATATTCTGATGGCTGTTGCAGAGGAAGTGAAGCTTCTATTATAAACCATGTAAAAATGATACCAACCTGGCCATAGTAGTTTTTATATGATCAACGTGACTGTACAAATGTTACCATGTTGAGAGATATGATGTTTTAGGCATGGCTGGCCAGAGTTTTCATGTATGCTACTTAGTATTTATCATGTTCTTTTAATGCTGAGTTATATGTTTTGTATGCCTCAATCTTATATGCTAAAAGCCCAAAAGTTGTTTGATTGGAGAAAGTATTAATTAGAAGTATTAATTTTGGGGAAAATGGTCAAATAGGTCCTTGAATTTTACAATGAAGTTCAAAAATTGGTTAGTGACCTGTTATTGTAAGTCACTAGAGTTTCAGCGTCCTTTTCCACAAAAAATCGACTGCCAGCGACCGGCGCGGTCGCCTTCTCCCGCGACCATTCTTGGTCGTTTGGTCTCGGAGAGGATAGAATTGGTCGCCTTTTCGGAGAAGGCAACTAGGTTTTGGTCGCTTTCTCCGGAGAAGGCAACTAAGTTTTAGTCGCCTTCTTCGGAGAGGCAACCAATAACTTCAAGATTTTAAGATGGATTCTCAGTGAGAATGACTTATTAGTTTTTTTAATTTGAGTCAGTTGTTTTCTTAATTTAAGTCTTAAGTTGGTTAACTATGTTTTTTTGTGATTTTTTAACAGTTAAAAACATAAGGTGAGATTTATTTCAGGTAATAGTTGTAGGTTGTAAACGAGTTAAGTCCAAAATTTCTTTTTAAATATAACATCTGGTATTTTTATTAACCGAATTGAATTGGAATGAACATTGGAAAAGAGTGCCCAAAGAGAAGAATAAACATATGTAAAAAGGCTGCAATTTGATAACATCAATCATCATCTTCTTCAACAATCTTTTGCCCAAAGCCTCTTGGTCCAGCTCTAGCTCTACTTACAACTTTCCCCTTTTTCCCACTCTTCTTCTTCTTCTTAGCTGCCTCTTCTTTTTCAAACTTGTCACTCTCCCTTTTCTGCAAGTAATCTGTTACAGATATGTAGATAACCTGAAAGAAGAAAAAGAAACATGAACCCAGAAACCAAAATCTTGAATTTAACACATTCATGGCCACAAAATCAAGAATTTCATTTGAGTGAAATGAAAAACCCGTAACAATTATTCGAATGTACGCATAAGATAAATTTCACTTTGTGAATCTAACCGATAAAAGGTAAAAACAATCTAAGTTGTTCATAATTAACTAACTCAAACCAAGATAGTCGGTAGGCAACTCTAATTGAAAGTATAACATGTAAAGTGGTCTTGTTGGTAATATAGTTAATTTATCGGCTGATTTTGACTTTTTTAGCACGGTTAGCTGTTTGATTTGGTTAAACAATCAATATGAATATTTGATTAATTAATTTTATTGTAACAGTTTATTGTTCCAAAATGTTAAAATTCAAAAAGTTTCTCAAATGGACTTTTTAAGAAAATATCAACTAACAACTAATTTACCAAACACATTTTTACGATTAGTAATATTATCAACTAGTCAAACTCACTAACACAATAAGCTAACAACTATTTACCAAATAACACATTTGGTTTGCCCATCCATCACATTTTCAGAGAATCCCTACTAAGCTTGGTATGAACAAATTGGAATTCAGGTGAAAGAAGGTTGACATATGAACTTTACCCCGACAGTGAGAACGGATAAGCCGGCGAAAGCAATCAAAAGCAGGGTTGATATGACGGACGACGTTCCACCATCGGCCGTCGAAGCTATTTCCGGGGAATTCAGGACCGCGTCTGCTTCTGAGAGCAGGAAATTCTCCGGGAAAGCAGAGATTCTCCCTCCATTCCGGCGAGAATGGGAAATCCTCCTCTTGGAGGAAAGTTGGGATGGTGAAGTTACCGGGAAGAGAAGTGAGAGACGAGAGCTGTGGGCGGTGAACGGTTGAAGCTCTTTAAGTGGCGGCGGCGGCGGCGACGACGGTGGAGAGAGAAACAGAGATAGACACGAAACAGCCATGTCTCATCTCATCCGCCACTCCCTCTCAGTCTCGGAGATTCAATTGCTGTCTAATGTCGTGCTGGGCTTTCTATTGGGCTATTTTAATGGGCTTCTTTATATAATTAAGTGGTGATTTACGGCCCAATACAGTGGACCCACTTTAACAAAGTACCCAACGTTGATACTCCTTTACTTCATCAACGGTGTATATTGCTCTGCCGGTGCCGCTTTCTAATCCAGACCCTTCTTTATGATTCGCTTTTTCTAGGATAAGAGTATCCATACTAGTAGTTATTTAGGAGTTATTTCTACATGAATTCTCTTCACCAAAAGTTAATAGCTGATGTGGAGAGGAGTTATTTCAAAAATATTTCTTCTGCAAAGTATGGTATATTTGTGGGTCCAGTAGGTAAGAGAAAATAATTAAAATATAGTGAGTTAAATGATGGATGCATAAAAAACTGAGAAATAACTCAAAACTGATGTGGGGAAGGTTTTTGTGATTGAATGAGATGGTGGAAGATGAGGTGGAGATGAGGTGGATGCTGAGACCCACAAATAACTGAAAAATAATCTCAACTGATAAGGATGCTCTTAGAAGCGTATCGCGCCTGAAGGCCAAAGCCAGGCGTGTGCATGTCAGCGTCTAACTTTCTGATTACCTTTATTTTCCTTTTAATTTTAAATTCTATTTTTTTCTTTCCTTTTTTTTTTCTTTCCCTTCCCCATTCTCTTTCCTAATCACTCTTACAATAACCCCATAATATTCCTAACTGATAATGTTGCTCTTATATATATACAAGAAATATTTTTCTGACCTTATAATTGCATTAAGAACTGATAGATATGTCTAACCTAAAACTCTTTAATATTACACATACATATAAGCATTGATCCTCTAATCTTGTAATTGTATTGTATTAACAATGTGCTTACCCACAATCTAACGATGTTGGATTAACTTTTTTTTTTTTTTTTTTAAGATAATTTGCTTGACACAATTATAGTAAGAATTATAGTTGACATCGCTCATGGATTTTCTGAATATTTTTTTTAAAATTGCAATATATAATATTTATTACATAATTATTATAATGCCCCATAGAAATAAAATATTATGATCTGCAAAAGAATGATTAAATAGAGGCATTTGACCTGAGAAATGAAAATGACAAGTTAATGCCTTGGAGCATTGTGATAAGTTGGCATTAATTCATTAACTTAATAACTTCATTGTCTTCATTTGTTATGGATAATTATCCACCTAAAATGTCGTTTTCCCCATTCTTATATTTAATGAATGTGTCTTCTTCACCAATGATTTATAAACTCCTTTATTTAATATAATACCAAACAATTTTTACTTAGGAATACTCCCTAATGGAGCTAGAATTTTCAACTAAGAAAATTATTGCCTATTGGTAAACTAGCGGCGGTTTGTAATCATCTTTAACTTTGTATTAAGTGATTTAGGCAAAGTCTTCCTTAAACAATGTCTAATATGAAATGGAGTAATCACAAATTGACCCAACAATTGATTTGATAACTACAAGGTCTCAAAATTTAACTTTCTGTATGAGTTGTTTATGACCTTCTTGATTTGAAGCGGTTAGATATGCATAATTTATGCTTATTTATCTTATTGTTTTCATTTGACAATTATAACCACTTTATGAACTTCACTCAAAGTCATTTTCGGATATTGGTTGCAGGAAGACTACAAAAATTCTTATTAAATTTATTAGTAAAATGTGGAGATGCAAAGTGGGTCGAGTTACTCATAGCTAGGCTAGTTTAATCCATTATAGACCGACTCAACATGTCTCATATTGCGATAAGATCATGCCAGTACGAACATTGTTGTACATGAGGTCGGGTCGTAGCAGTGTAGCACTATAATAGAATAGCTAATCCGCGACTGTTGTAAAGGATTTTGCGCAACTGTTGTGCAACAGTCGCGGATAGGGGTGTTAGCGAACAAAGCTTTCGGCAAACTACTCGTGTTCGTGTTCGTGTTCGGTAAGCTTTCGTTTATGTTCGTTTGTTAAAGTAAATGAACCATTAACAAACAAAAATTAGAGCTCGTTTAATAAACGAACAGAGCTTGAACAGTTATATGCACGTTTGCTAAGAGATCGTGAACAAGCTCGTTTGTGTTCGTTTAATAATGTTCATGAACAAGCTCGTTTGTGTTCGTTTAATAATGTTCGTGAACAAGCTCGTTTGTGTTCGTTTAATAATGTTTGTGAATAAGCTCGTTTAGTGTTCGTTTAATAATGTTCGCGAACATGAATGTAGAATATTTCTTGTTCATAAACGAATTGTGATCATGAACATGTGCAGGTGTTTGGTTATTAAAGGTTCACGAATGTGCTCATGAACGTAAACCAACATGTTCGTGAACGTGTTTGTTAACGAACATGTTTGTGAATATTTTTGTTAACGTTAACGAACACGTTCATTCGTGAACGTTGACAAACACGTTCGCGAACGTTAACAAACACTAATGAACGCTTAACAAACAAACACGAACAAGATTTTCAAAAACCTTAACAAACGAACACGAACACGAACACCCCAAAATTCTTAACAAACGAACACGAACAACCTTCGTTCGTTTATGTTTGGTTCATTAACCGCCCTAGTCGCGGATACTAGGGTCGCGAAAAGCCTTGAACTTTCCACAATTGTTGTTAAACAGTCGCGGAATGTTGAGCATCCGCTATCATTCTTTCAGAAAAATGGTCGCATATATTTATTTATTTATTTATTCGTGACTTTCCCCGATCGTTCTTAGTACAAAACCGTCACAGAAAATGTTAATTTTGTTTTTTTTTTTTTTAAATATCTCATCCGCGACCGTTCTTGGTGAAGAACGGTTGCGGGTGTTTTTTTTAAAAAAAATATTTTATTTATTTTAAAACCCGCCCTAATTTTTTAAAAAATTCCTGTATAGCTCAAAAATCCATATCAACGCATGTTAAACTCATAACTATCAACGCACTATATATCAACACAATATCTATCAACACACTATATATCGACACAATATAATTTATCTACGCACTATATATCAACAGAATATAATTCATCTAACAACACAATATTAGCATCTCAAATACTATCAAGTATCAACACATGCAATACAAATTAACTAACACAATATTATCAATACACTTTCAACACAATAATATCGTCAATACAATACTTTATATCTGTTGAAACCCTAGGCCCGTTACAGTGGGCCCATTAGGTTATAGCTAGTTTTCAGTATAAATTATTATAATCTGTACAGTTCTATGTCAAGAAATAGATGAAACCCTTCACACTTTCACAAGGTATCAGAGCCTAAACCCTAAATATTCTCTTTCTTCCCTCCCACCGTCATCGCCGCCGCTGCTGCTGCCAGAGCCACTCTGCCGCCGCGACTATTTCACTGTTCCGACGTCCACCTGGTGTTTTTCTTCCAAACGAACACCACAGGGGTTACCGGACCGTCGTCGCGAGCCTATAGCAGGAATCCGGTCGCCTATCTCCGTCGCACGCGCCGCCGCCGTCGCTGGACTGCCGCCCACTTTTCCGGCCAGATCTCTCTCCTCCGGCCTCCGATCGCGACACCGCCACCGCCGTTGGATTTGTCTCGAGGAGGCGCTTTCGGGAGTGTTGACTGTTTTCCTCGCCACCGCCCGCCGCCGCCGTTCTCCGGCCACCGCCTCCGCCGCCGGTCAGGAAAAAAAAAACAGACAGTGTGTTTTTTTTTTTCCTTTTTGGGTAATCTCTATGGCTTCCTTTACCTCTTATCCCACCATTACTATGGACAAATTGGTTGGGAGTGAAAACTACACTTCGTGGGCTGCTTCTGTGACACTCTGGTTCAAAGGCCAGGGGATGTCTGATCATCTAATCAAAAAGGTTGGGGAAATTGAAGAATCGAAGAAATCAGATTGGGAGAAGTCAGATGCGTTATTGTGCAATATGTTGTGGCAATCCATTGACCCTAAATTATATCTTATTTACAAGTCTTATGACACTTGTTATGTTGTGTGGAATAAAGCTAAGTCATTGTATACTAATGATATCCAAAGGCTATATTCCCTTGTATCTAATATGCTTAATTTCCGTTCCACTGCTGATATGAGTACACAGGATTTCTTGGGTCGGATGGAAGCTTTACAGCAGGAGTATCATAATTTACTTCCGTATCAGGAGACGTCAGACAGTCATATGAAGCAGTATGATAAGTTCTTTATGGTGATGACCTTGGCTACCCTTCGGCCTGACCAGGTTCACATACGTGATCAGATTCTATCCAGTCCTAGTGTGCCTACCTACACTGACGCTGCTGCCAGACTGCTCCGTATTGCCTCAACTCCCTCGATTGAACCTATTGGAGAATCATCAGTTCTAGCTACTCGGGCTGTGGATAGAGGACCTTCTGGACCATCTAGTGGTGGTGGTAGTCGTCGTGGCAAACGTCCTCGGTGTGAATACTGCCACAAAGATGGTCATACCAAAGATCGTTGTTGGAAGTTACATGGTCGGCCTCCCCGTTCTGTTAATCTGGTCCAGGCTGCTGCATCCGAGAGTCAGACTCATGAGCCAACCTCTACCCCAGTTGAGATGACCTCTAGGGAATATGAAGAGTATCTCCAACTTAAAGCAGCATCCCGCCTTGAATCTTCCACACCTAATGCTGGTACTTCATCTTTGGTTTGTCTTTCACACGCCAATACTCTAAATTCTTGGATATTGGACTCAGGTGCTTCAGATCATATTTCCGATAACCTTTTTCTTTTGCATAATGTGTCTAAGTCTAAGACTTTACCCATGGTCACCTTAGCTAATGGTCATCAAACACCAGCAATTGGTGTTGGTCAGGCTTCCCCTATATCGTCTTTTTCCTTGGAGTCTGTTTTATATGTCCCTAACAGTCCCTTCAACCTCATCTCTGTGAGTAAAATTACCCGTACTCTCAATTGTTCCATAACCTTTTGTGCTGATTCGGTTGTTGTGCAGGATCGCAGTACGGGGAAGGTGATTGGCACCGGCAATGAGTCACAGGGCCTCTATTACATGCGGGGTGGTGATGTTGCTGCTTCTGCCTCTACAGAGTCTCCTTTACTTATTCATAGTCGTTTGGGTCATCCTAGTCTCTCTAAACTAAAACGGATGGTCCCAGGTCTGTCTATTGAGTCTTTTGATTGTGAGTCGTGTCATCTTGGAAAGCAATCACGTCAGTCTTTTCCGAGAAGAGTCAATAATCGGGCTGCGTCCCTCTTTGATTTAGTTCATTCAGATATATGGGGTCCTTGTCGTGTCAACTCTATTTTGGGTTTTCGTTATTTCGTAACCTTTATTGATGATTATTCAAGGTGCACTTGGATTTTCCTTATGAAAGATCGTTCTGAATTGTTTCACATTTTTCAAACTTTTTGTGCTGAAATACAAACTCAATTTGGCAAACTCATTCGTGTTTTGCGTAGTGATAATGCTAAAGAATATCTCTCTCATCCTTTTCAGTCATATATGACATCTCGTGGTATATTGCATCAAAGGTCATGTGTTTACACACCTCAGCAGAATGGGGTGGCTGAGCGTAAGAATAGACATCTAGTAGAAATTGCCCGTACTATGTTGTTACACTCCCATGTTCATTCCCAATTCTGGGCTGATGCTATCCTTACTGCTTGTTACCTGATCAATCGCATGCCATCTTCTGCCCTTAACAATGACACCCCATATTCCATTGTGTGTCCTTCTGTTGATCCTTTCCCTATTCAACCTCGTATTTTTGGGTGTGTTTGTTTTGTTCATGACATGACTCCGGGTCGATCCAAATTAGATCCTAAAGCAGTCAAGTGTGTCTTTTTGGGTTATTCCCGTGTCCAAAAGGGTTATAGGTGTTATTCTCCAGCACTAAAGCGTCACTTTGTGTCCGCAGATGTCACCTTTATTGAGTCCACACCATTTTTCCAGTCCTCATCAGGAGACACGATCCCTGTCTCTGAGGTGCTCCCCGTACCTTATCTTGGTCCACTTCCTCTTGTCCAGTCCACTGTTCCTCCAGCTCAACCGACTCCTCTTAACCCGCCCCTTCAGGTTTATCACCGGCGTCCTCGCCCTGCAGTTCCTGAGGTCCCTAGTGACTTGCCAGTACTGTCCGATCCTCCGGCTGCGGTTCCACCACTTCCACTGCAATCTGACGCTGATCTCACTGAGGCACCTATTGCTGTTCGAAAAGGTACACGTTCTACTCGTAACCCCCATCCTATATATACCTTTCTGAGTTATCACCGTGTCTCGTCCCCTTACTTTGCATTTCTTTCTCACCTATCTTCTGTGTCTATACCCAAATCCACTCGTGAGGCTCTCTCGGATCCAGGTTGGCGTCAAGCCATGTTAACAGAAATGGAGGCCCTCCAGTCTAGTGGCACGTGGGAGTTGGTTCCTCTTCCTCCTGGTAAAACTGTGGTTGGTTGTAGATGGATTTATACGGTGAAAGTGGGCCCTGATGGCGCAATTGATCGTCTTAAGGCTCGTCTGGTGGCAAAAGGCTATACTCAGATTTTTGGTTTGGATTATACTAATACTTTTTCCCCGGTTGCTAAAATTGCTTCAGTTCGTTTACTTTTGTCTTTGGCAGCCATTCATCATTGGGACTTACACCAGCTGGATATCAAGAATGCCTTTCTTCATGGTGATCTTCACGAGGAGGTTTATATGGAGCAACCACCTGGGTTTGTTGCTCAGGGGGAGTCTGGTATGGTATGTAAACTTCGCCGTTCTTTATACGGTTTAAAGCAATCTCCACGAGCTTGGTTTGGAAGGTTTAGTTCTGTGGTGTGTGAGTTTGGTATGACAAGAAGTGCAGTTGATCATTCTGTTTTCTATCGTCATTCTAATGAGAAATGCATATACCTTGTAGTATATGTGGATGACATTGTTATTACAGGGAGTGATCAAGAGGGCATATTTCAGTTGAAGGAGTATCTCTTTAGTCGGTTCCAGACTAAGGATTTGGGTAAGCTAAAATACTTTCTTGGAATTGAAGTGGCTCAATCTAGAAGTGGTGTTGTTATTTCTCAAAGGAAGTATGCTTTGGATATCTTAGAAGAAACTGGCGTGCTGGACAGTAGACCGGTTGATAATCCAATGGATCCGAATGTTAAACTCCTACCAGGACAGGGGGAGCCATTGCCTGACCGAGAGCGATATAGGAGATTAATTGAAAAACTGAATTATCTCACGATCACACGACCGGATATCTCCTTCGCAGTTAGTGTGTTGAGTCAGTTTCTTGAGACACCTTGTGATTCTCATTGGGATGCTGCTGTTCGTGTTCTAAGGTATATCAAGAGAGCACCAGGACAAGGCTTAGTATACGAAGATAGAGGACATTCACAAGTTGTTGGGTATTGTGATGCAGATTGGGCTGGTTGCCCGTTTGACAGACGCTCTACTTCAGGTTATTGTATTCTCATTGGAGGTAATCTCATATCTTGGAAAAGTAAGAAGCAGGATGTGGTTGCTAGGTCCAGTGCTGAAGCAGAATATCGAGCCATAGCGCTTGCCACATGTGAGCTTATGTGGCTTAAACACCTACTACAAGAATTGCAATGTGGCAATGTTGCCCAAATGACGTTGATATGTGACAATCAAGCAGGTCTACACATCGCGTCAAATCCTGTTTATCATGAGAGGACTAAACACATTGAGGTTGACTGTCACTTCATTAGAGAGAAGATTGTGTCAGGGTGTATTAAAACTAGCTTCGTTAATTCTGCAGATCAGTTAGCTGATATCTTGACGAAATCCCTTAGAGCTCCTAGAGTTGAATATATTTGTAACAAGCTGGGAGCTTATGATCTATACTCTCCAGCTTGAGGGGGAGCGTTGAAACCCTAGGCCCGTTACAGTGGGCCCATTAGGTTATAGCTAGTTTTCAGTATAAATTATTGTAATCTGTACAGTTCTATGTCAAGAAATTGATGAAACCCTTCACACTTTCACAATATCAATTCAATACTTTTAACACAATAATAAGTTACCAACACAATATAATATTTAATCTAAAACAAAAGTTACACGCACTCTTTCAAGAAGTATTTTGCCCATAGTTCTCGAATCTCATTTATTTTGTTGATAGAGTACAGATTATTGGCTTTCAAAGTTCTTGATTGAAAAAATAAAAAATAAAAAAAAATAAAAAAATGCCTTCAAAATAATTTAATTAATAAATTATTAAATATATTAATTAATAAAATATATTTTAACGAGTTAATTTCGCTTTTGGTCCTATGATTATTGGAGTGTTGTCAATTTCAGTCCACAACTTTCAAAACTAACAATTTAGTTCCTTAACTATTCAATTTTTATCAATTTTAGTCACTCCTGCCAAATTGACGACCAATTGTCGCTAATTTTTATCCATATCCCACCTGTCTCTGTATTAATTCAAACAATAGTTCACAAATTAGCTCCCATTTTAACACTGAATTAAAGGATTCCGACAATAATTGACCAATAATTTGATCGAATTGACTAAAATTGATAAAATAAAAAAAAAATGAATAGTAACGGTACTAAATTGTTAGTTTTGAAAGTTGTGGACTCAAATTAACAACACCCCAATAGTCATAGGACCAAAAGTGAAATTAACTCTATTTTAACTATACATAGTTCTATTTAAATTCACTTATCCCATCCAAATAATCAATAGATGAATATTTTGTCACGATGTCAAACATGTATCGCATTATATAATATCCACACTCAACACCTTCCGGTTGTATCGGCCATCGGGCACTACAAAACACATATATATTTTAGTAATTTAAACAAGTTATTATAATTCAAAATATCACACTAAACCTTTAATTCAATTTTCATACATACTTTGCATTGCTTCCAATTGATGTTCCTAACCCGTCTATTCGTAGGAACATAGCGAAATGCCATATATTAATTATAAACATACATAAAAATTTATAAATTTATTTATAAATAATATAATAGAAGTTAAAATACTTATATTAATAAAAGGTATTTACTTGCATATTCAGAGTAGCTTTAATTTCAATGGTGTGATCACAAGGCAAGGGATCCAAGACATATACGCTTTTTGAGCATATGCAAATCATCAAAAGTAACCAATGAGATCTGTTGGGAAAAATACGTTCAAAGCTGAAAGACTTTTTCCTTGTCCTAATTTCATGGGAGCTCATGGTTGTTATCTACACAATTAGTGTGAACGTGGAATGGGGAAACAAAGTCAAGGTCTAAGGTTTCCTACTTTTTTGTGAATGCAGGGCTATGTTTAGAGCTCCTTTAGTATAAATAAAAGTTGTGTCCTTCACTATTCATGATGCACTCAAAAAGGAATTTTCCTTTTTTGACTTTCTTCACTTCGTACATACCCTCCAGTCCGAGCATATATATAGTCAGGTTCGCCTACGTGGTTGCTAGTGCAAGCTATCCGTAGTAGGTCTGTGTAGCCTGTCGAAAGCGTGCCAGGGTTCTAACTGCACCGTTACCGGGTAAATAATGCTTTTAAGGCAGTGTTATTATAACACGGCATAGATTTCCTTTCAACCATACACCCTTAGTGTTCGTGCTTCTTAAAAGGCTTCCAGATCGCGCGTTGACGTTGCGTCTATTTTCCAACAGTTAAAAGCGTTATTTCAGCAACAGTCAACTACTTAAATCATGAAGCAAATTATAATAATTTTTTGGCGACATGATAGTGTAGCAACAACAGAGATTAGCAGTGGAAGACAACAGTTTCATACAAAACAATACTGGTGAAGCACACTGCTTCGGCTTATGTGTAACCTTTAAGCAAGGGAGTACAACATAAATAATTATTGGGTTCATATCGGAGCTTTGACCATACTCCGATGAGGTTTGTCTCCTCATATTTTAATATGACACATGCATACTTATATTATAATATACTATCATATGCAAATGATTATCTTGAGCATTAGTAGTCATATATTATGCATATTGACCATGTTCCCTTAAAACTATCATAATTTAGAAGATGGTTTGCCTATATCTTTGCATTCAATTGATTATTATCTTTTGAGTGCATGTGAAACGTGAAATATATATTGTGACAAGCATTTTAGAAATCACCATTTCATATTTTGTATGGTGAGTGCTTTGAATATTATATAGAAAATTAACAGTGGTGTACACAAAGATAAGTGAATTGTTATTATTCACATGTATGAGCTTTATGAATTTGTTTTGTTAGAAGTGTTGATTTAACACTACCGCTAAGTGATTGAATCATCAATATGATATAAAGCATATAAATTGTATACTTATGCACATGTTAATTTACAACATTATGTGTTATTATTGTGGATATGTTATAAACATTGCACTATTTGATGAAATACATATATGCTTTATAGTCACTTAATCCTAAATGTCTGAATTGTGTACTGAGACTAAATTCTAAGGTTTTACTTACATTGTGGTGGTAAAATGAAAAAGTCATCCTTCTTGAATACTCTGTCTAGGAAGATGGTTTTTAAGTAAACTTCGGTTTCACCACTCGACCTGGGAGTTTTTTAAGAAGTAGGGTGTTGATCATGTAGGCTAGTTAGAGCGCCACTTGATCTTCACCTGAAATGAGGTTGACTTTCATATATTGTTAAATAATCACAGTCTTGCAATAGAAATTGTTGAAGTACTGCAATAGTAATATTGATCTGCATCATATGAATGCTTTATATGAGTTTTAATCTCCTCAAGTGAAAGAAAATTTGTGCAGGTGGTAACTTTGAATTCTCCCTGTTGAGAAATATTTCCTAATAAATGTTTGTTTGAACATATTCTTTGTGTATGAGATTAATTTCTTATAAGAATATGATGTAAAATTTGTGATTATGTTGTTCAACTTGAAGTAGCATGTGGACAACATTATCTCTATGGCTTACTAACAATGAGCATTTATATATAATATAATATATACATTATTTAAATTCTTGGTTGAGTCATCTTGAAAGATCTATAATTCCTGTTTAAAGGGTAATTATGATGGGTTGAGATAACCAAATTTGTTGAAATATATTCAACTATTGAGTATGTATTAGGAAGTGCGAAGCTACTAGAATGCTCCACAAAGAAAATCGGCAAAACCCAATCTACAAAGGAGCTAATGTTGGGCACCAAAAGATCAGCCTGGGTAAGAGATCAAATACATTTGACAAAAATATTTGTAAGTGCTGCTTTGTAGGGGTGATTAAATCCTTATATTTTCACCAAAAGTTTCTCTGTGGTATTGAGAATAATGATGAAAGAGAATGTTTCATGTTAAGCGTGAAAATCTCAAGGGATTATTTACGAGTAAACGAAGTACTCGTCAAAGTGCATGTAAGTTTGATCAAGAGAATCAACTTACTTGAAGGCTAATTATGAGGATTAGTCGTTGAATCATTGGAAGGACTTAAAGTCCAAGTGGTAATGAATTCGTGGTGGGTCCCACTTTTGTGGTCAAACGAAGCCATGAAAAGAGTTACAAAATAGTACACTAGTTGGTCATTCCTACAATGTGTGTACTTGTGAGGTTGAGCTACAGCTCTTAATGAATTCATAACTCTTTGAGAAGGGTGGTTTAATTTTGTTGAGACAAACCTAATGAATTCACCGCATAATGACATGGTTACAAAAGTGCTCTTGGTGACTTATACTCAATTGGGGTGGTCTATTTTGAGGTAGATCAGACCTAAAGAGATCCCTGATTTGAGTGGAAAAGGCTAACCGCCTCTTATGAAAGATAATGGGGGTATCCCAAGAAGCTGAGTGGCTAAGAAATATGTTGATAACTGTGCAGTCGTGGGGGTGTCCAACACCTTTACTACATATACATTGTGATTCACAAACTTTCGTTTGCATTGCAAATAACAGTGCCTATGATAGAAAGAAAGGAATTACAACTGATTTATGTCTTTAACTACTCTATAAGCCTTTAATGGTGGTCTATACTGGGATAGACTTGATAGAGTTAAAAGTCTATATTGAGATGGACTTGACAAGACATAAAGATCTATAATACTGATAGACTTAATAGAGTTAAAAGTCTATGTTGAAATAGACTTTGACAGAGTGGAAGTCTATATTAAGATAGACATAACAGACTTGAATATTAAGAGTATTCAAAAGAAGTCAAAGAGTTTGACTTTCCTAGAACCTGCTTCATAGAGTTGGTGTGTGCATTAGAGTTCAAAATTTATCAAACCGATAGTTCAAGATTCATATCACTCTCTGGAAGAAAATTACTCAATATCACTATGTGTCAGTTCAAGTTCTCAAACACTGGCGTTAAGATCAACTCGGTTGTATTGCTCAGACATTATCCTTTCTAGCCTTCTACGTTGAACGTGTGGGGGATTGTTGGGAAAAATACGTTCAAAGCTGAAGGACTTTTTCCTTGTCCTAATTTCATGGGAGCTCATGGTTGTTATCCACACAATTAGTGTGAACGTGGAATAGGGAAACAAAGTCAAGGTCTAAGGTTTCCTACTTTTATGTGAATGCAGGGATGTGTTTAGAGCTCCTTTAGTATAAAAGTTGTGTCCTTCACTATTCATGATGCACTCAAAAAGGAAGTTTCCTTTTTTGACTTTCTTCACTTCATACATACCCTCCAGTTTGAGCATATATATAGTCAGGTTCGCCTACGTAGTTGCTAGTGCAAGCTATCCGTAGTAGGTCTATGTAGCCTGTCGAAAGCGTGCCAGGGTTCTAACTACACCGTTACCGGGCAAATAATGCTTTTAAGGCAGTGTTATTATAACACCGCATAGATTTCCTTTCAACCATATACCCTTAGTGTCCGTGCTTCTTAAAAGGCTTCCAGATCGCGTGTTGACGTTGCGTCTATTTTCCAACAAGATCTACATTTACAAAACACACATACATATTAAAAATTTAATATCTAATACTTCGAATAAAGTTATTAAGTTATATTAGTAAAGTAAAAGAACAATTTTCTTACCCTTGATGATATGAGGCTAAAATAAATTGTTTATTTTTTTGCTGCTCCATAACGTGAATGAAATATGACGTAACAGCGGGAACATTTCGTTTAACCATATCCTTTGAAATATGAGTCGGATAGATAAACCTGATTGACGTGACTTGAAACTGATTGCACAACCAATTAAGAAATCTGAAAATTAACAAATAATAAGATTATTCACGTCAACCAACTTAAGGTCCTTTATCGACACAAGCTTTTTAATATTCAATGAATAACCAGAAGGAACCTTGACACATTTTAAACATGCACAAAAACTTGTTTTATCTTTTTTTTTTTTTTTTTTTTTTTTGGATAAAGTATGACAAGTTGGAGGTAAGTATGTCTGCTTTCCCGATTCTTGTGGTGCTAACTTTTCACGTATTCCCATTTCAACCGTATCCTTTCTAGCCTTAACACCATCTTTCGTCTTTCCTTGAATGTTCAACAATGTCCCAATAATGTTGTCACAAACATTTTTCTCAACACGCATCACATCAAGACAATGTCTAACTAATAAATGCTCTCAATATGGTAGATCCAAAATATAGACATCTTCTTCCAGATATAGTCTTTTGAGTAATCTTACAAATCTTTCCAAAATCAACATCAACATTCTTAACACGTTCACCGCATGTCCAGATAAAGACAAACGAGCTACTCGAGTATCAGATTTTCCATTAAAACCTTGTTTCTTCCTCCGATAAGGATGACCAGTATTGAGAAACAGGGCCGGTCCAAATAAAATTGCGGTCATGTGCAATATTTTAATTTGGACCATTTTTTCAAGTAATTTTTATATATAATAATAGTTGTTCAAAAAGTTGTGTCAAAAATTTAAAATATAAATATTGTATAAAAAATACATCTAAAATTTCATTTAAAAAGTGATATGCGTTGTGCACATTTATACACAAAATCATCTACCAAACTTTTGATATCATTGTTGTGCACTCTATCATTTAATTTTTTTTTAATCTCACAATCATCTTGATCTTCTATATGAAGATTAACATCTAACAATTTTTCCTTGGCATCATCTTTTTGCTCATCTATTTGAGTTTTTTTTTTTTTTTTTTTTTTTGTAATGAATTTTTCAAGAGCTCCCTTTTGAGATTGAGTTAGTTGTTCAATTCTTATTTTCTTTGTACGCTTTTCAAACCCAGATGAATATTTTCTAGAAGACATGATTATAAAATCCTAAGGAAAAAAATAAGAATTTATTTAGAAACTCTATGAATAAATAATTAATCAAGAAACGAATTTGTGAATATATTATTCTAAAATTAAAATTATTAAGTCATGTAAATAATGGTACCCAGGTTGGACTTCCATTTGGAAGGTTGTGAGTTCGAGCCTCAGTGGAGGCGTTATTGGTTCTTTGTGTTTCAGCATGTTGAGAAAGTATATGAACAGATACTACAATGTAATAGAGAGTCTTTATCTGAAAGTATATGAACAGATACTACAATGTAATAGAGAGTCTTTATCCCAGATAAGAACTGCCTGGGAGTATCTGCTGAAATTTGAATTGCACTTAAATTACCGTCTTTGCGTCAAATTAGTACAATTACCGTCTTTGCGTCAAATTAGTACAAACAACACTACAGCACACATCAAATTAAATATTAAATATTTACTGCTGAAATTTGAATTGCACTTAAATTACCGTATTTGCGTCAAATTAGTACAAACAACACTACAGCACATATCAAATTAAATATTAAATATTTAAATAAGAACAATTACCTATGAAATTTGTTGTCTAACTTGTCTCTCATCTATCTGTTACTGTTGTCTCACATATGTTTGTGAGATTTTCCTTTGTTAGGGCATCCTCAAACGAACGGACCCGGCGAACGGAGCAAAGCCTTGAACGCAGTTAGGCTTAAGAAAAGAGTAGAAGCAGAGTTTTTGAGGAGAGAAAACACTTCCTGTTTTGTGTGTTCTTTTCAGTATGTGCTTCGAAAATCTGCTGCACTCTACCCCTTCTTATATAGGGATGTAGGTCCTTAATAGCATTAAACAAGGTCATTTAAACTTGGCTTTGTAACATCTAAAACAGCATGCCATTGAATTGCACTTAAATTACCGTCTTTGCGTCAAATTAGTACAAACAACACTACAGCACACATCAAATTAAATATTAAATATTTAAATATTTAAATAAGAACAATTACCTATGAAATTTGTTGTCTAACTTGTCTCTAATCTATCTGTTACTGTCGCCTCACATATGTTTGTGAGATTTTCCTTTGTTAGGGCATCCTCAATAGTTGAGGATTTTTCCCCAGATTTTTGTGAGCCCAACATTCACTTTATCATCCATTATCTCACTCAATCACAAAAATTCTTCTTCTCATTAGTTTTAAATTTTTTCACAACTTTTTGTGCACCCACCATTTTATCTCCATATTTTAAGTTGTAGGTGATAGATTATCTCCATATCTCCAAATTTCTGACATGATTCTTTGAGTTGCAGGCGAAAGATTTTGTCAAAATTTTGCTTTCCCATTTGTCAAAAAGCAACCCAAGGGAACTTTACTGTTCCAAAATTTGGTGATGAACCCTTTATTGGGGTTGCCCTTATGCTAGTAAGCAGTACACCGCTAGGTTAGGAGCTTAGGGTAATAGGGTTTGTCGGTTAAATTGTTCGATGCAGTGGATTAGCGAAATAACATGCACGGTTCGAATGCAGCGAAATATTATATATAATAATTTTTTTTAAAAAAAAAATATGGGGGCCCCAATTTTGGGGGGCCCGGGGCAGACTTGCCTAGGGCCGGCCTTGTTGAGAAATGTCATGTGGCTCATAAACACATTCTTTTTACTATTACTCAACCATAGACGGAGAGTTTTATCTTTACAAATATGACATGCATTAGCTCCTTTAGTAGTATAACCCGATAGGTTACCATATGTTGGGAAATCATTTATTGTGCAAAAAATCATTGCACATCAAGTAAAGTTGATTCGACTATAAGCATCATACACCGGCACACATTCATTCCACAACATCTTTAAATTCTCAACAAGCGGTGCTAGATATACATCTATGTCATTTTTTGGTTGTTTATTTAGGCACTGATATCAACAACGACAACATGATGTATTTTCTTTTCATACACAACCAAGGTGAAAGATTGTAAACTACTAAAAGAACCGGTCAAGTACTATGTCGACGGCTCATGTTACCATGAGGATTCATTTCATCAGTACACAATCAAAGTCTAAGATTTCTATTTTCAGTACCGAATTCAGGTCACCTCCTAACAATATTCCTCCATTGAGGTGAATCAGCTGGATGTCTCAGTTTTTCATCTTCTTTTCTTCATTGCAATTTTTTGTCTCTCTTGGATTGGCAAACATGCGTTTAAATCTTGGTATTACGGGTAAATACCATAATACTTTGGTTGGGGGGACCTTTCTTATTCTCACACGTATCTTTCTTTTTATAACGTGATGCCTCACACTTTGGACACACATGCAAGTCTTTATATTCTTTCCAATACAATATACAATCATTTGGACATGCATGTATCCTCTCAATGTCCATACCCAACGGGCACAATAATTTTTTTGCTTCGTAAGTTGAATTAGAAAGTTCATTATCACCAGGAAGTATGTCTTTTAGTAGTTCTAATAATCTCGTGAAACTCTTACTACTCCATCCATTCTTTGCTTTTAAATTATATAATTTAAGCAAATAAGATAACTTAGTAAATTTAGTACTTCCAAGAAACAAATGTTTTTCAACATTGTCAAACAAACTTTTAAATTTATGAGGCATTTCACTAAAATCTCCATGCACATCACGCATCATATCATCTATTCGGTCATTATCTTCATCATCCTCATCATTGCTAGCATGAGGTGCAATATTCTCCTCATTAAACTAATGAGTTTGACTATTTGCTTGAGTTTCACTGTGTGCATGAGTTTCACTATCTATATGAGTTTCCTTACATGCACTTGTACTAGGAAGTAAGCTAAGTTTTCACCATATCATATCCATTGATCGTACCCTTCCTTAAAACCGCAACGTATCAAATGACTATTCACTTGATCATAACTACGATATCTTCTCAAATTTTTACAATCACAACACAGGCACACAATAAAGTCTTCCGCCTTTTTACTCCTATTTTCTTCAGCATATTGTATACACTCTTGAACCTCTTGCATATATTTGAATGTAGTATTGTTTTCATACATCCAACTCTTATCCATATCTGTCAATTCATAAAATGCTACTCTAAGTACTATGGAGATATGGATACGCAATGATGGACACATTTATAAACGATATTAGGTGATTTGAATTGAAACCAAATTACCTAATTCGTAATCAAAATACCTAATGTATAATCAAAGTATATCTAACTCATCATCAAATTCAATCTAATTCATCAAACTACATAATTCATATTCAATATACACACACACACCTAACTAATCAAATACCTAATTTGTCAAATTACCTAATTCATCAAAGAACCTAATTTGTAATCAAAGAACCTAATTCTTAATAAAAGTACTTTTTTTTTTTTGAAAATCTTAATAAAAGCACTTAATTCATCAAAATACCAAATGTATAATCAAAATGTACATAACTCATCAAATTTAATCTAATTCATTAAACTACATAATTTTTATTCAATATATATACCTAACTAATCAAATACCTAATTTATCAAACTAACTAATTCATCAAAATACCTATTTCACAAAAAATATATATATTATTAAAATTCAAAATTTAATACTTAAAAGCCAAAATTCAAAATAGAATAATAATAATAATAATTCTTGCCCCATAGGTACCAGAGTACCGTGCGTGGTTAGCGGCGGTGGCTGAGGCGTGGGTTGGCAGCTCAGCAGCAATGGCATCGACGGTGGAGCGTGGTGAAGTCGACAGTGAAGGCGGTGGAGCGTGGCAATGGTGGTGGCGATGGAGCCGTGCAATGGTAGTGGCAGTGGAGGTTGCAGTAGCGGTGGCGAGGTCACTAGCGTCGTCGTCCTCACTGGCGTTGAGAAGGAGTGGTGGCAATGGCGGCGTGGAGTTTGGATCTAATCTATTCGAGAAAGAGCGCATCTGCAACACTAAGAACGAAGGAGAGAGGATGGTTTTTATTTGATTTCCTGCCACTATTCCAATAAGAACAGTCACAAAATGTTTGTTTCTTTTATTTTAATATTAAGTTTCCGTGACCGTTCTACGAGGAACGGTCGCGGGAACTAGCCGCTTTTTTTTAGACCGTGAACATTTTATTTAAAAACAATCGCGGATTCTTATTCAAATAATTACAGTTATGCAACCGCGAAATTTTTTAAAGAATACACCACCATTCTTTTTATAACAGTTGCTAAAAGTCAGTCTTCTTTATTCATTTTTGTACTACAGTATATATGATTGTGCTAACTTAGGCCCATCCTCAACCTACTTACTTGTTATTTAATTTTAAAAATTACTCACATTAATTTACTTAGGCCCTGTTTGGTAAAATGGCTGTTAGCTGATAGCTGTTAGCTGTTAGCTGATTGTGTTAATTAGAGGGTATAAATAGTTGATAACAATGGCTGATTGTAGAAAAGTGTTTGGTAAATTAGCTTAGCTGATAGCTGTTTGGTATAATTTCTTTTCTCAAAAAGCTAATTGAAAAAGTTGCTTGGAGTAGCTTTTTGAATTTTAGCCTTTTGAAGTTGCAAAAAGCTAATTAACCAAACATTTATATTGATATTTTAACTAAATCAAATAATTGATAGTGGTCAAATAAGCCAAAATTGACCTATAGGCCAATTTTTTACCAAACAGGGCCTTAGACTATTATACATGTATTTAATGTACTTCATTATATTTTTAATTTTACATTTTATAAAAAAAAATATTATATAAGAATTTGAGAGAATAATTTATTTTTTTTGAAAAAAAAAAATATTAACTATAATATTATTTTTTAGAAATTTTCAAATAAAAGGATAAACATATACGGAGTAACATTGATTGAGATATTTATATATGTGGTGGAAGAAAGATATTTAGAAGATCAAAAATATCTAAGCTGAGGCGTCCACGGTGGCGATCTTATTTGGAATCAGATTTGCACTTTTTCACACTTTATCCCTTTTCTACAATTTATTTATTTTCACCGTCGGCCCCTCATTTTTCCAAGAATCTCCGAAATATCTTCTCGCTTTTCCGATCTTTTCTCTTCCGATCCATACCCGGTAAACCAGGGAATCTGATTTTGCCGTTTGATTGAATACAGAGTATTGGAATAAAAACTGAAAATTTTGATCAGTGATTAAGCTTCAGTTGCCATGGGGGAGGAAGTGAAAATTGGTTACTATGGCGGCGCCGGTGCCGGTGCCGGCGCCGGAGATGAGGATAGGTTGATGGAGTGGGAGGAAGGTCTTCCGAGCATAGATGATCTGACTCCGTTGTCGCAGGCGCTGATCCCGCCGGAGTTGGCAACGGCGTTTCGGATTTGTCCGGAACCGACTAGGACTATGCTTGACGTTAATCGTGCATCGCAGTCGACGTTTTCTTCGCTGCGGGGAGGGCAATCTCAGACGCTTTCGTCTTCAAATAATTTTAATTTTAAGCCGTTTAATGAGGAGAGGAACAGAGAGCAGATGGTTGTGGAGGACGATGTGGATCCGACCCGGGAGGGGTCCGATTCTAGGAAGATGCGGAGGATCGAGTCCTGTGGAGGCGCGGAGGAGGCTGACTCGGCTGTTCGGAATGAGAATTGCGGGGACGATCCGTCGGCGAAGACTCTGAAGAGGCCGAGGCTGGTCTGGACGCCGCAGCTGCACAAGCGGTTCGTGGACGTGGTGGCGCATCTGGGGATCAAAAACGCGGTGCCAAAGACGATTATGCAGCTCATGAACGTGGAGGGGCTCACCCGGGAGAACGTCGCTAGTCATTTGCAGAAGTATAGGCTCTATTTGAAGAGGATGCAAGGGTTATCGAACGAGGGACCTTCGTCCTCTGATCATTTGTTCGCTTCCACACCTGTGCCTCAGAGCTTACACGAATCCGGAGGTAGCGGTTATGGCCACGGAAATGGCCACGGAAACGGCCACTCTCACGGAAATGGACACAGTCACAACAGTAATGGCTACATGGCTATGCCATACCCGCCGCAAATGATGCCTATGCCAATGATTGGCATGGCTGCTCATGGCGGATTACCAGTGGGGAATCCAAATGGCGGACCATCTAATGGCTTTCACCATCAGTATGGTCTGATGCAGCAGAGGGACTGGTCGGGGAACAGATATGGCGCATATAATCACGTTGCTCCCACTGATAAGTAAATGCTGCAGCTTGGCATAAAAATGGATAGAGGTCAGGTTCTTGGTCCTATGAGCTTTTAATGTCAATGTGTGTAGATACTGCTTGTGAAATTGCCAAACTGGACAGTATATGACTAGGTGAATGGAAAATTGATTTTTGTTAAGAGACTTTAGTGCCAAGCAATAGAGGTATATGAATATATGCATTGGTGATCCCGTGATTAGTTTGTAATAATTGGTTCTTATCTTCAATAGAATGTTATTGGCTAAAATATAGTGCTCGTTTTCAGTGTTCTGTTCTTTTTGAATTGATACTTCTTTTTCTCTGATACTCCGTATCTTTTTATATTCATTATGTTAAAGGAGCTGGATATTTATTGTTTGTACTATAGAGCTTGTTTATATGTATACCAATTATGTTTTGTGAAATTTTGGATTTGTTTCTCTTTTAATGTAATTTTATTGAATTTGCCAAATTTGAAACTTGTGAATTTGTGAATTGTCATCATCACCAAAACAGGTTGTTACATTAGTGCATTGTGTTGTTCTGTAGACTAATCATCTCATCTTTTTACTGCTTAATTAGTTGAGTTTGTTGTATGAATATGAAATGCATCTTAGGGATCTTTGCAATGTAGAAGTACATTACCGTCTTAGTATATCACATGTGTGCTAGATGACATTTCATGGTCTTGTAGGCGAATGACCTCATTATCTTTTTTACAGCTTAGTTTGTTATATAAGTAGTGAAAGCCATTTGAGGGACCTGTAGAACTTGAAAGTAGACTACCTTGTTGAAGTATATTGCAAGTGTGCTAGATGACATTATTCATCAACTCCACAGTCTTCATTAACTACTAAACTGCAAATCTGCAATTGTTAAAAGTAAACATGTTGTGTCGAAAATCTGAAATGTTCCTCGTTACTTTGAGTATCTCATTGGTTTTTCTAAATATTCTCTTTTGTTCTACAGTTCTACTCTCGACTCTCATTTAACACAAATAAGTTTCAGCCTTACTGCCAAATGGTGACTCTTGCCACCTGTCAGAGTTTTCGACTTTTTATTTCAGGGAAGGTTACTGCTCATGGAACAATATGTGAACAGTACCCAAACTGTTAACAGTAACTTGAGTACTGTTCATTTTCTATTTTTATTTTCAACATAGACTCAAACAACTTCAACCAATCTCATGTGTCTTTGCTAGAGTCTTCCAATTGTGTTTAATGTTTGGCATTCAATCTTTGCATAAGGTCTTCAAAACTTTCAAATGAGTATGGGAATTGTCACCCATTTTCTCCATGATTTTTCAAGTTTCCTTTCAATGTTTTAAGAATTCCCAAAGAAGTGTTATATTTTTTCTTTCTTCTTCAAGCAGTAGTTGCCTTTGCTGCCTCCGAAGAACCAGTTTTGCATCAAAGAAGTCTTTTCAGGTTTTTTCTTCAATTCTTTTTCAGGATTCCACCGTTTTATAAAGAAACGGTGGACTCAAGAAGCCTTTTTCGGTTCATTCATGTTCATTATGCTCTTTGAGGGGAGTCTCGTATTGGTCTTTCTTTTCCAGGTTGTTAGTCTTGCTCTGATTCCAGTTTCTTTTTTCGAGCTCAAAAATCATATCATTCGTTGCACTTTTACAGATCATATTTTCTGTTTATGTTGTGCATTTTCCCGTATTGAAGACAAGATTGCTGAAGATTTTTTCAATGTTTACTATGCAAGTTGGACATATTGCATATGCTTCAACCAGAGGGAAAATGTTAAAAAACTTAAAAACTGTAAAAGACTCAATTTTATTTTCAAAAAAAAAAAGTAAAAGACTCAATTTTTCTAAGAACCTCTTGGCTTTATATAGTTAGACTATTTGGGTATCTCATAGCCTATAATAGTATAATATTAAGCTCTTATCATCTTTCCATCAATTCATATAGTTACCTTTTGTTCTACTCTTGTGTCTCTTGCTTAATAATACATATAAGCTTCTGTCTTAACTGTGGCTAGTGACTCTTTGCTACTCATAGAACCTTTTGAGTTTTGACTTATTTCTCCATTTTCTTAACAATAAGACATTGTTGTGAAATTAGCACGAATCTCGGCTCTTGAGGCCAAAATAAAAAGGGCAGAAGCAGATTGTGTGGTTGTGATGTGATGCAACTTGTGAAGTTGTGTATCTATTTACATGTACTGTTTGCCAACAATATTCAAAATTTGTGTTTATTAGGTTCACAAGTATTAGAAACCGAGTAGCATGCCAAACTGAAGCATATGTAGCTTGATTTGTAGAGTGGAGCTGAGAGCATGTTGGTTGGGGTTGGCGAAGCAAGGAAGGAAGAAGCTGAATTTGAGAAACATTTTCTTCATTTTGATGAAATCTGAACTAAGCAGGCCGCCCAGTTTCAGTCTACTCTGCAGACAGATGGGTTCTCAATAAATCTCTTATACCTCATCCTGTTCTTCCAGTCATGAATTGCATGTTTTGTGTTACAACTTTCTTTGTTCCTCCTTTTTCTAAGTTTTCATAAAGAATGTCTTAGTTTTGAACCTCATCCCAATCAAAGTTGGCATTATCATGTTTAGCTATATACATAATTCACCACTGAAACCAACACAGCTATTTGTTAGTCTCATGGATCGCAATAATTATAAAATTCATCTCTTTTTTTTTTTTTACTAAAATCTGCAATTATTAATGAACCTTTCTTAAGGTAGTTGAGATCAGTCCGTACTTTTCCCAAGAAAGTTGAATCTCCAATCCTAAGGAGTGGACAGGGCCAAACGCTGGTGTGCATAAGGGATCTGCCCACTTTGAGCATAATTTTGGATTTGCCCAAATTTACCACACTGTCGTTGCCGAAGTTCAACCTTGATCTCTTCTCCCAACTATTGTCTACTCAACCATTGAGCTAAGCCCGTGCAGACAAAAGCAGTCCATACTTTTTTAAAGAAGTCCATATATATATATATATATATATATATATATATATATATATATATATATGTATATGTATGTATGTATGTGTGTGTGTGTGAGAGTGAGAGAGAGAGAGAACTGTGAAGTGAGTAAATAAAATTTTTAATAACTACTATAAGAGTAAAATTTATTTATATTGTAATATTGTCACTTTAGTCTTTATTTTTTCATTACATCATTTACTCCTATTTGTTTGTCACAATTTGTCTTCTATTTAGATTTTTGTATTTAATAAAAATGGTTAAACATTTTAATTGAATAATGACAAAATTAAAAGTATGTGTCAATGACAAAAAATGAAATTTGCTCATTACAAGTAAATACCCAACATAATTAGTGGCATGATTAATAATTTTAAACACAATAAATTATTAATTATAATAAGTATTATACACTAAAATTTAATAAAAATGACATTAAATCTTATGGAAGCAATCCCGGTTCAAAAAACTACACTAATTATTATGAAAGATAATTGTTAAATGAAATGGTATCCTCATACCATGAACAACTCAACTGCTGTATATGTTCCTCAAAACCTTTCACCAAACCTAAAGAATACCGCGCCAGTGCCAGAGTTATGATCAACGGCGTACTCTGCTCGTACTAGACCGAGCTTCACTCCAACGCCATAAGAGGAACCATGACCCATTCGCCTGTAAACCTCTGTAGGGTTCCCTTTCACGTCCTTTGAACTACCGAGATCATTTCCGTGTTCAGCAAATGCATAAACGTGTGTGTTTCTCACAGGTACCCGGAGCTCAGCAGCAAGCTGGAGTTGCATCATAACGAGGTAGGGCATCAGAGTAATGGAATATCAGCATGGCTATAGACAGTTATCTACGAAGTGAATATAACAACGTACCTCGAGTATATTTCTGGCTGCACCTATCTCTCCCATGTTGTATCCCCTTACTGAATATGGTCCCCCGAGTGTGAAGGCATCATAGCTAGCAAGATCTCCAACACAACCGCCGTAGTGTCCATGAAGGACTAATACGGGTGGTGGAGACTTACCAACACCTTCCTCCACTTCCTTCAACTGAATAAATCGGGTCAATGTCAACTGGTGGCGGTTGAAGAAAGGAAACTTGCTTCCGATCCCAAGTCCTTGGTCAAGCTGTAAAAAGATTTAAATAAAATACGCATGTTTGTGTGGCTCTCAACAAAGGTCAAAAAGACCATGAACATATGTATTTTGCTCGTTTCATCTTTTGCATCCATTTTTTCTACTTCGTATTGAAAATCAGGAAGGTTAAAATATCAGAATGTTAAAAGACAAATGATCTTGCTAGCATTGAAATGGATATGTTTTCAAGGACAAAGTATAGTTGAAAGCAGACAGGAATTTTCATCAGAAAACTAATTGGCACTTGTGAGACAAAAGGAAAAATAAACAATGACTAAATCCCTCCTTCTGAACAAGCCAGAGCTATCAGAAAATTCAAATTATGAATTAAACCTGGTGATCATATATAAAATAGTGTTCATCACAGAAAGTCAGCATTATCACATGATTATGTAGAAAGTAGTTATAAAGACTCTGTTCAAAGGTATAATGGAAATCCAGGTTAGAGTTAGAATTAAACAAACAATTCAGTCATATATTACCTGGAATACATTCCTCTCGCCCACTATTGCTCCATTTATGAACTTGGTGTTATCACGAGTGATGTTTGCCTGCAGGAATGCCATCCTGTCAATGCCAGTGTCACTGAGAGTTGTTGGAGGTCCATCTGCACTAATTCCTCCACTTGGCAATACCCTCTGGCCACGAGCAGAAATATGGCTGCTTTCATCACGAGTTGTAATTTCCTCCATCACAAGTCCATAAGTGAACTTGCTTTGACGTGTGAAGTTCTACACCAAAATGATATTTCAGAAAATTGAAAAAGGGGGAAATATATTATTGACCCAGAAATAAAAATCAACTTGAGGAACATGTGAATTAAGTGTTTTCTGCACCCCAAAAAAAAAGGCAATAAAGCATCTTCATTTAAGACGTTGGTAACCATAAATCTACAATCATAGAGAATTAACAAGTATTACTAAACAAGAGACCATTTCAAGTACCTCTGTAATGTTGGCTTTAACTCCAGTTCGGTCCACCCAAATAGGAGGAACTTCATCCACTCCTGGCCCACCTGTGAAGACTGGACTCAATTTTCTGCTGTTGAAGCAGCTAGTGCGGAACGTACGATTACGAGGGTTAGTTACACCATCTAAATATGGATGCACGTACTCTAGCTTAAATGCAAGATCATCCTGCAAGTAATTTTTGGGGCAAATCTTGTCAAAATGCAAAATGTTACAAACATTTTCAAAATGAAAAATTATGAATACTCGATAAAATTACCTGAGGGTTGAAGAAGTTGCTGGTAGTCACTGTACCAAGCAAGGATCTATTTAACCCTTTAATATTCCGATGCTCAAAGGAAACAGTTCCACCAGGTTGAAATGAAGCCTAAACAACAATACCCATAAAAAGAACATGCATCATATGAAGTAACATTAAATACTCCATACTAAATTACATCATCCAAATCAGAATTTTAATTTCTATACCAATGTAGGACGACCTCCACGTCCAGGCACAATACTCCACTCTGTACTGACTTCAGCAGACTTCTGTTCTAATTCCTTCAGCTTAATTTCCACAACAATTCCACCCTCATTTTTTTCATCCGGGCGCGGGTTGACTTCAATATTAGAGAAGAGAGCAAGAGAATTAATGTTCCTCAAAGCCTGTTTCCCCACTTCGATGTTGAAAACTTGTCCTTGACGAAGCTGAATATGCAATCAATAATTCAATATTCAGTAGCCATTTGAAGAACCAATCAAAACTACTTACAAATTCAAAACACCATGAAACCCCTAAATTCTATACTAAATATGCTAATCTAATCAAACAAATTGTCCTAGGAAGAATTTTCAGCTGCAGCCTGCAAGTCCCCCCTCCCTTCCACAACCTCTAGTTTTCACTACTGGCTCGGAATCCAGCAGGTAAACAACACTGTTTAAGCAATAAACTATTATAATTAATAATACTCTACTGTCAATGCAAATCAATCAAATTCAAGTAACAAGTTACTATAATCATCATTAGTAGATATTAACAAGGTTACAGAACTAAGTAAAAAATAAAGATTAAACTACCTGTTTAGGTATTTCTCTCCTCACTACAGCAAGCCGAGTGTTCCCTTCGCATACATTTCCAAGCTTGTCCAGGAACTGAATGGCGAGCTGAGTGATATCACCCTCCACCACTTCGCAAACCACCTCGTCTGTGTTCAAGTTACCAAAGTTCACAACTTGTGCACAGGCATACCCATTTTCGTGGTACCATTGTTGCACCTTGTCCCTAATTCTCTGAAGCATTCTTGCGCTTACACGCCCTCTCATCATATTCAAAATTTCATTTTGCACATTCCCTGGCAGCAGGCACGCCCTGGACTTCTTAATTCTTGTCTGGTATTGGCTCGCCTGTAAACTATAATACTCCTCCATCTCCTTCATTGTCAAGTCCGGATCCGTCTCAATTGGCTTTTCCGGCGGCATCAACCCCACATTGATGCACCGGAAAGATTCGGCAGACCTCCAGGTGCTCTCATAGAAGGGGAAAGTGATAACAACGGTCCCGTCCGATTTCGTTTTCCCCTCCAAATCAACTTTCTCGAACATTCCGCTGGAAGCTAGGGTTTCGAGCTCCTTCTCGAGCTGAGCCTTGGTATAGACCCCACCTGGCCGGAGCGACACCATCTCGAAGAACGAATCCTCACTCCCGAAACTATAGCCGCGTTTCCGATCATAGAAGATGATGTCGGATACTTTATACCTCTTGAATCCACTGAGCTTGGTTAGCTGGACCACAATGTCGGACGGCAAGCCGTGGTTGTCCCACTCTTGCGACTCTTCCTCTCCCGCATTGGCCGAGGGACAGAAAATCTTAGACCATAAATTACCACCTTCACCGCCACCACTTCCTCCTCCACCTCCGCCGCCGCCGCCGCCGCCTCCTCCGCTGGAGCCGCCGCCGCCGCCGCCAAGATTGAAAAGATGCTTAGGCAACCCGCTGGGAAGTAAGAAGAGGCCAGAGCCGAGTACGAAGGATGCTTTTAAGAGACTATTAAACAGTTTGGAGGACAAAATGGAAGGATTTGGCTTATGCGTGGAAAACGAGGGTTCAGGGTTTTGAGAGGATGAGGATAAAGCAGTTCGGTTGGATTTGACTGAGACCGGTGGAAGGGAACGGGCAGCGGGCACGGAGGCCGTTGCCGAGGGCTTAACACGCCGGCGATGGGAATGGCTAACGGATAAAGCGAGACCCGACGCGCCGATCGACGCCATTGCGGTGAGGAGGGATATGGAAAAAAGGTGATTTTACAGTGAAAGCTAATGAGGTTTATGAATTATGAATGGGCTTATCTCCTAGATATATTTCAATAATGAAATATAGTGGACCGGGAGCCCATATATATTGGACTTGCCATATAGTGGCATATACTACTGAATTCCCCATTTTAAAGAAAAAATTGTAATTTATGTCCCATAAATATGTCAATTATAAATATCACCTCTTAATTATTAGTGGTGTAATATTGCCTTTAAATTTTCAAAACATCACATATATTGTCCCTCCTCTTAAGAGGAAGAATGAGAAACATTGTTGTCGGCGGAAGGAGAACAAACGAAAAAAGAAAAATAGACAAAAAGCGTGGTCTTCGAAAAGGAAAAAAAAAGGGTACATAATCACATTTACATCACTAATAATTCAGGGGAGTACAATATATATTACGTTTTAAAAATTGAGGGGTAACATCTACATAACTAATATTTTAGGGATAACATTAATAATTGAAATATTTGTGATGGACATAAATTATAATTTTTCCCATTTTGAAAATAAGGAAACTACCATTTTTAGTTTTTTAATTGTGTCATAAAAAGGGCAAGCATTATTGTATGGACTATGTTCCACAAAATTTATCGTGGTCCATATAGTTGTGTGGATCACGGTCTAAAAATGATATCGTATAGACGTCGTTACTATTTTTTTCGCAAATTATGCTGTGGACTCGTGTCCACAATGCATTGTGGACACGAGTCCAAAACGACGCCGTTTTAAGGGAAAACGCGGCCTTTCAGTTTAAAAAAAAAAATTAATTTGATTTTGTCTCGCTATTAACGGCGTTATTCGTTTGTGGTATTATGAATGTACAGTTATGGAATTATGAATGTAAGTTATGGAATTATGAACACAGAGCTCTGACATTATGAACTTACAATTATGAAACATATAGTGATAAAATTATGAACATAGAGCTCTGAATTTGTGAACATAGAGTTTCGAAAATTATGAATTTACAGTTATTGAATTATTAATGTACAGTTATGGAATTATGAATGTACAGTTATGCAATTATGAACACAGAGCTTTGACATTATGAACTTACAATTATGAACATATAGTGATAAAATTATGAACATATACTCATATAACAAAGTGGTCTGAAATTTTATTTAAAAAAATAATAATAATAATAATAAGTGGAAGAGAACGGTGCCACTAACGGCACCGTCATGCTGGACACGAGTCCATAGCATAACGATTATTTTTTTTTTCACGCTACCTGCATTTTCATAAAACATTTTCATGTCCCGTATGGATTGTATTGAGAGGATATTGTTGGGAAAATTCAAAGGAGAAAATGAAGGGTGAATGGCGCATCATGCGCACTTCATGTGTAACAACGCATATTGCGCTTATTTATGGATGGTATGCGTCCTTCCTTTTGTGGAAGGGATGGGGGGGCTGCTTACTATAAATAGCAGCTCCCAACATCGTTTCAAAACACACCTTGAATTCGAGTCATTTATTCGATTCTCCTTCTCCCTCCCGTCGTCTGAGCAATAGTGAGGTTCGCCTACGCGATTGCTAGTGCAAGCTATCCGTAGTAGGTCTGTGTAGCCGGTCGAAAGCGTGCCAGGGTTCTAACTGCACCGTTACCCGGCAAATAACGCTTTTAAGGTAGTGTTATTATAACACGGCACAGATTTCCTTTCAACCATACACCAATAGTGTCCGTGCTTCTTAAAAGGCTTCCAGATCGGGCGTTGGCGTTGCAATTTTCCCCAACAGTTAAAAGCGTTATTTTGCAACAGTCAACCTTTAGCATTATGACACCTTCTGTCATACCGGATCTATCAAAGATCACCGCGCTTGATGGGAGAAATTACAACAGATGGGCTCAAAGAATGTTTATTCTTTTTGAACAATTAAAGTTGGTTTACGTGCTACATTCAGTTGCACCTGAACCTACTCCAACAGTGTTCTCTCCATTTGGTGCTACAAAATGTAATCATGAACCTGATTACACTCCGGGTGAAGAATCGAGAGAAAGCAGTCCTGAAATAGATTACATTCCGGGTCAAGAACCGGGTGTAACTCTGATTCAATTTAGAAATGACAATGCGGCAGCCAGAGGATACTTGCTGTCACAAATGAATGACGATTTGTTCGACATCTATGTCAAACAAGATTCGGCAAAAGTCATTTGGGAATCACTGTCAGAAAAGTACGGTGCCAATGGAACTGAAAATCAAAGTGTCAGAACCGTATACAACGTAAGGAGTAGAAAAATCAAGAAGTTTAAAGGGAGGTGTTTTGCGTGCAAAAAGCAAGGACACCGAACACACTAGTGCTACCATCACAAGGGCAAAACTAGCAAAAGTCAATCTGACAGAGCAAGATGAGTATTGAGTATTTTTAAATAAATAGTTATTTTGAGTAACTATATTTGCTCTAGTTCTAAAGGGTTCGCATGAAGTATGGTTATCTTAGTACTGAATTCTAGTTGAGCTGTCTAGATTTTGATTACGTAGTAGTACTTATTTCTTTAGTATTTTGAATACTAATGACATTAATTAAAATAATTCGTGCATAGATATATGCTCTTAATTTTATATCATAGGCTTCAATTGTAATTTAGTGAGAACATGGAAAAGTCATCATTCTTGAACACTCTGTCTAGGAAGATGGTTTTTAAGTAAACTTCGGTTTCACCACTCGACCTGGGAGTTTTTAAGAAGTAGGGTGTTGATCATGCAGGCTAGTTAGAGCGTCACTTGATCTTTACCTGAAATGAGGATGACTTTCATATGTTGCTAATACAATCAAAGCCTTGCAATAAAAGTTGTTGAAGTACTGCAATAGTAATATTGATCTGCATCCTATGAATGCTTTATATGAGTTTTAAATTCCTTAAGGGAAGGAAAAATTTTGCTAGTGGCAATTCTGAAATCTCATTGTTGAGAGACATTCCGAATAAATATGAACTCAAACATATTCCTAGTTAAAGGGTAATTGTGATCAATTGAGATAACCAAGTTTGTTGAAATATATTCAACTGTTGAGCATGTATCAGGCAAAGTGCGAAGCTTCTATAATGCTACACAAAGCAAATCGGCAAAACTCAGTCTACAAAGGAGCTAAAGTTGGGCACCAAATATCAGTCTGGGTAAGAGATCAAATATGTTTGACAAAATTATTTGTAAGTGTTTCATTGTGGGGGTAATAAACTCCTTATATTTTCATCAAAGTTTCTCTGTGGTATTGAGAATAGTGATGAAAGAGAATGTTTCATGTTAAACATGAAAATCTCAAGGGATTATTTACGAGTAAACGAAGTACTCGTCAAAATGCATGTAAGTTTGGTCAAAAGAATCAACTTACTTGAGGGCTAATTATGAGGATTAGTCATTGACTCATTGGAAGGGCTTGAAGTCTAAGTGGTAATGAATTCGTGGTGAATCCCACTTCTGTGGTCAAACGAAGCCATGAAAAGAGTTACAAAATAGTACACTAGTTGGTCATTCCGACAGTGTGTGTACTTGTGAGGTTGAGCTACAGCTCTTAATGATTTCATAACTCTTTGAGAAAGGGTGGTTTTATTGAGACAAACCTAATGAATTCACCGCATGTGAGGTTGAGCTACAGCTCTTAATGAATTCATAACTCTTTGAGAAAGGGTGGTTTTGTTGAGACAAACCTAATGAATTCACCGCATAATGACATGAGTACAAAGTGCTCTTGGTGTCTTATACTCAATTGGGATGGTCTATGTTGAGATAGACCTAAAAGAGATCCCTAACTTGAGTAGAAAAGGGCTAACCGCCTCTTATGAAAGATAATGGGATTATCCCAAGAAGCTGAGTAGCTAAGAAACATGGAGATAACCGTGTAATTGTGGGAGTGTCCAACACCTTCACCACATTGTGATTCACAAATTGTCATTTGTGTTGCGCAAAACAATGTCTACTATGGGAAACGTAGACACATAAGAGTCAGACATGAGTCTGTACGGCAGCTAATAATATATGGGGTAATCACAATGGTTTTTGTGAGGTCTGAAAGGAAAATTGCAGATCATTTCACAAAGGGCCTAAACAGAAAGGTCGTCCTTGACGCATCAAGGGAAATGGGTATGGGACCCATAAATACTCTGTAGCCGATCATGGTGGTCTGCGATGAGGTAGACTTGACAGAGTTGAAGGTCTATCCTAGAATAGACCTAACAGGGGATATCTCAGGGTCGTGAGTATGACCTCATGAGATTCAAGGCGACCAAAGCAAATTAAGTGCGTTGAGTTCAAACTTTGTCTATTCGATGAGTTCAAGATCAAATTCACTCCCGTCTAGAGAAGTACTTAATGTCACTATATGACAGTTCAAGTTTTATACACTGGCATGAAAATTTGTTTTGATCGTCAGCAGGCAATGACAGCATCAGCCTAAATCCCTTTAATGGTGGGGGATTGTTGGGAGCGTTTAAAAGTCTGTTTTGTGATAGACTTTGACAGGATAGAAGTCCATATTTGAGACAGACGTAACATTCTTTAATACTAAGGGTGTTCATAAGAAGTCAAAGAGTTTGACTTTTGAAGAACCTGCTTTTTGAGTTGATGTGTGTGTGCATTCGAGTTCAAAATTTATCTAACCGGTGAGCTCAAGATTAACATCACTCCCGGGAAGAAAATTACTCAGTGTCACTACGTGTCAGTTCAAGTTCTCAAACACTGACATTAAGATCAACTCATTTGTATTGCTCAGACCTTACTCTTTTTCCTTTCCTCTTTAAATTTGTGGGGGATTGTTGGGAAAATTCAAAGGAGAAAATGAAGGGTGAATGGCGCATCATGCGCACTTCATGTGTAACAACGCATATTGCGCTTATTTATGGATGGTATGCGTCCTTCCTTTTGTGGAAGGGATGGGGGGGCTGCTTACTATAAATAGCAGCTCCCAACATCGTTTCAAAACACACCTTGAATTCGAGTCATTTATTCGATTCTCCTTCTCCCTCCCGTCGTCTGAGCAATAGTGAGGTTCGCCTACGCGATTGCTAGTGCAAGCTATCCGTAGTAGGTCTGTGTAGCCGGTCGAAAGCGTGCCAGGGTTCTAACTGCACCGTTACCCGGCAAATAACGCTTTTAAGGTAGTGTTATTATAACACGGCACAGATTTCCTTTCAACCATACACCAATAGTGTCCGTGCTTCTTAAAAGGCTTCCAGATCGGGCGTTGGCGTTGCAATTTTCCCCAACATTGAGAGGGCTATCAACGCATATTGGTGGGAATGTGAGGGAGAGGGGAATAGAGGCATTAGATTGAATGCTTGGGAGAAAATGTGTAGTCCAAAGATGTTTGTGGAAGAATGAGTGATGTTAATTTAGCTCTATTGGGTAAGTAAGCTTGAAGGTTATTACAACATCCGGAGTTTATGGTTTCCTTATTATACAAGGCCATGTACTATCCAAATGGAAACTAAAATGGACATTCAT